>NW_013667421.1:33218-70586 GCF_000517525.1 Limulus polyphemus
GGCGGCTGTAACAAAACTTTGCCAATTCCTGTCCCAGTGTCCAGTTGTACTTTTCTACCATCCCATCAGAATGTGGGTGAAGTGGCGTTGTCCTGGTCTTTCGGATGCCAAACAACTTGCAGCATTCGTGGAACACAGCCGATTCAAAGTTAGGGCCTTGACCTGAATGCAGTTCGTATGACATACCAAACCTGAAGAAGAAATCATTAATAGCCGAAGCTACAGTTGTAGCTTCCTGATTTGGTATTGCATATGCCTCAGGTCACTTGGTCACATATATGGTCTCATCTAACCAGTTAGTGATAAAGTATAATCTCTTTATAGGTCTATAGTAAATTAAGTTCCTTCAGAACTGTACAAGATTTTGTACACTATGTATATAATTTTCGTTAAAAACTATAAAATATTTATAAGCATTCAAACATTTTTCGTTTTTTTTCTTTAATATCATAAGTCAAATGTAACTATTGAATCTAAAACCAAAATGACTCTCTTGTGATGATTTTTACCAAAGAAATATATATATATATATATATGTATATATAATCACCAAATGTCTGTCTGTCACACCTTGTATATCCTGGTTAATCGTAAGAAAAAAAAAGTATCAAAATCTTATTTCCAAGAGTACATGATAGGAAAATTAGCCCCCCAGTGACACAGCGGTATGTCTGCGAACTTACCATACTAGAAACCGAGTTCCGATACCCTTGATGGGCAGAGCACATATATCCCATTGTGTAGCTTTGTGCTTAACTTCAAAAACCACAGGAAAGCTGTTAATTTTTTGTAATTCATAAAATTTAATAATGTATTATTAGTCTTGATATGTCCTGAACAATCAATCTGAGAAAAACTTATTAAAACAAAAATGTTTCTTTTTGTGAGGGAATTTTGGGAAAAAAAGGGACTTCCTTAGTCGACTGATTGAAAAAACATATATTGAAGATAGAAGCATAAACAGAAAAAACTCATGAAAATAGAAACATGCTCGAGTATATACGTTTTGTTGTTCAGTTTATGTATATTTATATTCTCCCATGCCGGTATTGTATAGATGCATGATTCTATTGTACCATGTCCAATAAATTTATTTGAATAGAATTGAATATATCTCTTCTGAAATTTCTTATAGAAGTGACAACTATCAAAAACCCTCACTACGGTAGCGGTCTTTTGTTTGTTTGTTTTTTGCGCTCAGTAAATGACTAGAAACGGTGGCATCCAGCGGAATAAATCTCTACGGCTATTTAGCGAAGCTAATCGTTTTATTTTGCTGGGTACATCATCTGCATCGAAACACAAACATTTTTGCCAACAATGCATTATAGACATTCTCCTTTGCTTAAAACCAAAGGTAAAGCAATCTTCCTTATTAAAATAACACATGGAATGACAAACATATTGCATATCACTATTTTTCAGGAAAATTAGCATTGAAATATTTCAACGGGCAACTACTTGTAAAATATAATTTGAACCACTTAAAAATGTGTTTACATGATTACTATAGAAATCTTGTATACTTTTGTTTGTTTGTAATTAAGCATAAAGCTACACAATGGACTATCTGTACTGTGCCAGCACGTGTATCGAAACCCGATTTTTGGCATTAGACTTACCACTGAGCCACTAGGCGATTGTTTGTTTTTGTTTTGTTTTTTGGAATTTCGCGCAAAGCTACACGAGGTCTATCTGCGCTAGCCGTCCCTAATTTAGCAGTGTAAGGCTAGAGGGAAGGCAGCTAGTCATCACCACCCACCGCCAACTCTTGGGCTACTCTTTTACCAACGAATAGTGGGATTGACCGTCACATTATAACGCCCCCCACGGCTGAAAAGGCGAGCATGTTTGGTGGGATGCGGATTCGAACCCGCGACCCTCAGATTGTGAGTCGAGCGCCTTATCCACCTGGCCATGCCGGGCCCCACTAGGGGATAATCCTGTACAAAGCATGCGGCTATTTATACACAACCATCCGTTTTATACATGTAAATTAGATACTAATAAATGCTATTAAGATATGTCGTTTTTTGTTCTATCTTGAGAAAGCATTCTTTCCTAAAACCAGACACTTGCCCCAATACCGTAGATGTAGCTTAAGTTACGACAATTTTACCATAATTCTATTCTCTGATGTTATTGGGTTCCATATTTAAAATTTAATATCTATTTACTAGTTTTCTTGAACATTTTGGTTGTAGTTTAGTATGGTACATATATTACATGAAAGTAATTTGTATGTATAAGCGCAAAGCTATAGAAATGTTTCTGCGCTCTGTACATCACTGAAAACGAACCGAGGATTTTAGTGTTGTACAAAGTGCATAAACTTACCGTTAACCCAGTAGGAGGACCATGAAAGTAATACCACGACTCTTTCTGTCAGTAAGGTTAATATTTGCAGCGTCATTAACGCGTGAATAAAGTCATACATGTGAACGTGCTGAATGCACTGGATCGTATTTATCCGACATCAAAATAAAAACTTTAAATTCAATCCGGTATTAACCAAATAAAGTATGTCTTACTGTATTGGGTAGATTTGATTTAATGAGTTAATGTTTGTTTGTTGAATTTCGCAAAAAGCTATCAGCGGGCTATATGTTCTTGTCGTCCCTAATTTTCATTTGATTGGCTAAAGTGAAGACAACTTAACCCACCTCCAACTCGTGATCTTCTATGATCGAATAGTGGGATGTAACAGTTACTTTTAAATTGTATCTACCCCCCAGTGGCACAGGGGCATGTCTGCTGACTTACAACGCTAAAGCCCCCCAGTGGCAAAGCGGTATGTCTGCGGACATACAACGCTAGAATCGGGTTTCGATACCCGTGGTGGGCAGAGCACAGATAGCCCTTGTGTAGCTTTGTGCATAATTAAAAAACAAACAAACAATACAAAATTGTTTGAACTACATGTATGCGACGTCGTCTTCACGCATCTAAATTCATATCTGGAGGAACTTGTGAGTAGGCTATCAACGTTTGTACGTCATAAACCGAAACACAGCTTAATATTTATTGTGTTACTCACACGACAATAAATATTCCCCCCATTTATTATCTCGTTTTATGGTTATTATTATTATCACATAACTATTTTCCTTAAGCAACATAAATAAGTTAGCATACTTATACTTTCTCATACAGTCAAGATATATCACGGACTAAGCTCTTATTTAATGAATATTTAGTAATGATTACTCTTGGCTCGTATTTGAGATTCTGGAAACATAGCTATATGTGTTTTTCTATTTTTAGGGATACCAATCTGGAGTCTCTAAAAGACGTATTAACATTAACTTCTAGAGCCAATAGCATTTAAGTGACAAGATGCTTTTTCAAACATGAAAAATAATAAAATTTTTAAAAAGTTCTAAGCATTTTGTTTCAAACGCTTTGCAGCAGTCTTTCGTGAAATACAACTTTTATTACTCGAATAAAACGTTTTCGAAGTTTTGTTTTCTGTAAATCATGGTATTTTGATCACTTTACGGAAGAAAAAATTAAATTAAATTACTTAATAGGTCTAGTTTATCAGATCTATCAAAGGCAACTATGTAGATTGAAAGTCGTAAGGTTTCAAATAAATTTTCCGTTTCTCAGTATTACATGGTCCTAAGTTATAACTAAAATAATCATTACTATTTTCTCTCAAAGAAATTCGAAAAAACTGTAAAACTTTCCTTTAATGTTCGAAATAAATCAGGCTAGGAGTAACAGTGACATTCCAACTAGTCTTCGGCTGTTGAAACGTATTCATTCATTCCGGAGATTTAACTTACAAGTTGAGTCATTACTGTCTTATTTGATAATTTGTTACAAGTATTCATGTGCATATCCTTTGTTGTGTAATGTTGGTTTTAAGGAAATGCATCAATCTTTAAGTTTTCAAGACAACAAAAGCTGTAAGTAAGAATAGACAAATCTGTTATATAGATGTCAGAATACATGCAGAATTTCACATATTTCTAGTGAATTGTGATACATATTGTTTTGATAAAAAAATGACTGGCAGAAGGTTGATATGTTACGGTTTGTATGCTTCCTTGAACGATCTTTGTAGTATATTCCTGAACTAGTTAACAACTATAGAAGGTAGATCCACTACCAGCTACATTATTTTTCAGAATATTAATTGCTACCTTTCTAAGTACTGGCGGTTTCCACAAAAAGATTCTACAAAGAACTGTTGGACTGAAAAGAGAAGTACGTCTTTCGTTGTTTTAATGTTTTCGAACTGAAGATATAAAAGCCGAACTACTATATATATTTATACTTATCATCATCACGAAAGAACTACATTTGGTATTATGGATTACTAAAGAGTGTATTATACATTATAAACAACTGTCCTGAATAACATATATTTTGTAATTATATTAAAATACACACAAAATAAAAACAAATAGAGTCTTGGGTGAATATTTCAGAATGATCTAACACTTGAGTATAGCTAACCTTAAAACTTTTCTTTCCAGATTTGTGATCGATTGGTTAAAGTTTCATTAGCGAGCGTCTACACCAATCTTTTCATTTCGTTCCGATATTTAATGATTTGCAGGTTTTATACAATCATTCCACAGTATACGTGCATACTCCACTTTGTTTATTTAGCGAAAAGTTGCAGGATGGACTAGTTGTATTGTGTGTTTTTCAGTTGTCTTGTCAACTACTGTTACTTTAATTAGAAAAATTTACATCAGTGCAAGATGAAACACGAAGTTAATTTTTGAAAATTGCAATAACAAATTCTGAGTTTCGTTTTTATTTGTACCAAATTTATAAAATATTAATTCTAAAATCTATACAAGAATATGAAACATTTATCCAAAACGTTAGATAAAAATTATAATAAATTTAAAAAGATATGCAATGATTTTATGCTACACTAAATTAATTAAACAGCCACCATCGGTAAGTTACTAGAACATCCGCTATAGCGTCTGGTTGAAAAAAATTCACTTAAAAAATTAGCTATCAATGTGAGAAATAAAGAACACGGAGTTTTAACTACCAAACTTTACAGTAATTTTATAAACTGAACTTTAAAAACTATATTTGATATACGTCGGTTAATTGCTCGTAAAATTAAATTTTTGAATTATTCTAATAAATGACAAAAAAAGACTATACTGAATGAACGCGTACAGAATAATTTAATATTGGAAGACCCATTAAATCTACCCAAAGAATTAAAAGAGATAAGATAACTAATGCGCTCAGCACCTGAAATACATAAATTATCTTGTTTATTATATGTTTGTTAAGGTAATTTCAAATTAAGCACGATCTCAAAGATAGATACAAACCCCTTCAGGGAATTTATGCAGAAAACACTTTACAATTTCTAAACCACCCTAATTTTTAATATAACTAACAAATATGTTGGAAAAAAAAAGATGAAAATTTCATGTTTTTTTCTTGTTACAGAAAGTAAAGTAAAATTAATAGTAATGAAAATGCAACTAAAGACTGTTGAAAACGAATGCATTTCATGTACAAATTAAGTTTCCATTGTATAAAAGAAAAACAAAACACTGAGAAGGCTGCAAATTAAGACCAATTGTAAGAAAAAGTTTACACTATATGAAATAATATAGAAAACGAAATAAAACACATTTCAACTTGTTTTTTCATCAAATTCTTTAATATGAATTTGTGTTCTGCATTTTTGCCTGAGTTATTCATTATGAGGCAAGTATACCAAAGTACAAAGCTGAGTATTGAAACGATTTTGAATATGCAAATCAGCAAGTCACGTGACAAACACAGCCAATATAAAGTTGCTGTAGAAAGTTATTTATCAAAACTATATTTTGAAATTGATTGACGTTTCGTAGGTAGTGTAATGCCACCGAAAATTGAACACTTTCGGGAAAGCACGTAGCAACCCCTTTTCAACACACAATATTCATACACTAAGATCATAAAAATGTGTTCGGATCAGGGATTTAGAATTCTCAAGAAATGGATATCCTTTGTACTTAATGGCATTGGAAACCAAATCAATATGGGTTAGCTTAGAGTACTAGGACCATCCAGAAAGAGATCAGCGACAAGTCATGCCCCATTGTTTTGTAACAGGTGGCAATCCACGAATGCAAATATTAGTGGAAAAGGCACAACAGTCAAGTCGTCGGACGCAGTGCCTATGGATTTCTATGCAATCGGACTTTTTAAAGTGCCGCTAAGAAACCATCGTTCTGATACACCAGATGTATTATGGAAGGCAAGTAAGGAGGAGTGGTGTGCTCTGAACATAACACCCTTACGCCAGAGCCATTTTCAATGCAAACTACACTGCGGAGCTATTATCAAGATGTGGCATTGTCGGAGAGAGCATGACCGGACGTTGTGATATGGACTGTCACGAGGTAGTAAAAGTCGTTTATCTATAAAAGTCACAGTGAAAGAGTTACACCATCTAACAATCGATATCATATTGATTTATATAAACTTGCATCAAACAAACTCTACAAACCTTCTGGACCATTAGGTGAAGCCAAGCATCTAACCCCAGAAAGGAAAGGAAATGTTTGCTTTTCACTGCAGTAAAAAAAAATCTGTTTATTGAATTTCTCTCAAAGCTAGCTGTCCTTATTTTTGAAGTGATAGACTAGAGGGAAGGCAGATGGTCAGAACCATCCACTGCCAACTCTTGGGCTACTTTCTATCAACGAATGGGGAGATTGACTATCGCATTATTGACTCTCGCACGGCTGAAAGGGTGAACATATTCGGTGACAGTTTTCGTTTCTGCAACCCGCCGATTGCGAATGGAAAGAAAAGAAGACCTATTCATCACATATACTATTAAGGGAAACACAATGGCTGATACTTACGTGTTCACTTTCCAAGAAGACCATTGAGCCATATTTTAACATCATGTTGCTGCGGAGTCCAACACCAGCTACAAATAACGCGTCTTTTAAGAGAGATATCAGTGCTCTCAAGATGAACGAAATGAACAGTTGAATGTGAAGGTTGTTTCTGGGACAGCGAAGTCGCCTGAGAAAAGAATAGGCATTAAGTATAATACAGTTGCTCTGGTATCATAAATATACCCTGATATGCAAAAACATTGGAAACGATGAAAATCATTACAACTAGTGACAATCTTGATTAACAATAATTCAGAAACTCAACTTTAGATTTACTCTTGAAATGAAAAAAATATTGAACGAAGTTAAAAAATATTTAAGAAAATTGATGCAATTTTAATTAGTTACTTTTTAAAGTTAAAATGCAAAAAAACTCTCACCTAGTGCTGACAAATAGAAATAACATTTATCTAAAACAAAAAAGGCAGGATGAAAATTGACAGAAAACTAATAGAATTGGAAGGACTAGTTTGACTTAAGCCAGAATCTAAATAGGCAAAGTAAGAAATACATAGGTAGTAATAATTTTATTTTATCCTCGTTACAATTAAAGTAACCAAAGCATAACATGATAGCAAATGAACAGAATTTGATTTAATTAGCTGAGTTTGTTTGAAGTTAAGCACAAAGCATTGGACTATCTGTGCTCTGCCCACCACGGGTATCGAAACCCGGATTCTAGCGTTGTAAGTCCGCAGACATACCGCTGTGCTACTGGGGGGCAATTAGCTGAGAAAAGAAAAATCAAACTCTTCAGACAAAAAAAAAAAGTGAAGTAATATATTTTGGCTTACGCCAGAAGTAAAAATTGGCAGGAAGAACCATGAAGAAAATTAATTATGAATTGCTTATGTGAGTAAAGGTAAGAATAAAATAATAAATAAAAAACGATAGGGAACTTAAGTAATTTTGCAGAACTGAAATAGCTAAAAAGATTTTACCAGAATATTAATGAAATATAATTTACCTACCGGACTAAAGCCAAAATCAATACGGCTATGAGAAGAGTCGATAAAGATACAATGTATCCGATTTTGGAAATAAGTTTGATCGTGAGAATATGGTGCTAGAAAGAAATAAGAACAATACAAATTTTATGATCTCATCTGATTTTACACTACAATAGAGTTATGCATAACAACCATAGAAATTTCAGTTTATTTATCAAGTTTTTGCAATTTTGATTTGATTTCTTTGGAAAAATACAAGTACAATAGACAAACATACCCTGTTGAGCTAATTTTCAAAATACGCTTGAGTTTACTAAATATATCAAAAACACGGTAGAACCTACGTGTTTTGCATTACTTAATAGTAGTAGTTTTACTAAAACTATTCATCATTTTTCAGTGTTAGCGGAAACAGAACTAAACGTTAGAATTACGAAACTGTGAAGTGATGGTTTAGTTAGAACCTCATATGTACTACTAGTTCAAAACATTAATTTTGAACGAACTTGATGAGGTGTATGTTCATGTAAGTAGTTAACAATAATTATTTATTTTAAAGTTAAAAACTTACTGGTAACTACGTGATTTACACTTTTCCTACGGCTACTCGGGGTATAAGCTAAGCTTCATCCCGTTCATTTCTTTTCATTCTCAAGATTTTCATGTGGATTGTTTGTTTGCTACGTAAAGGTAAGTGTATTTAAGGAAAAAGTCAGCGCCTTATATTACTTTCTCTGAAGTAATCACGGGATGTTTGAAACCCAACAAGTTAACTCTCTGAAACGTTTGAAACTCAACGAGTTAATAATCCGGAATGTTTGAAACTCGACAAACTAACAGATTAGATTAAGTTATTCTTATTAAACAACTCGCAGCCGATCCATTCAAAGAATAATAACAAAGATAGATCATCATCACTTCGTCAAATTGATTCATTAATCAACAAAAGTTTGAATATTTAATCCTAAACCGTGCTACCTTTTGTTTCTTGCACCCCCTTTCTACAGATATTAGCACTTGAAAGAACTTCCACAAAGCCTTACATGTTAGGAATTAGCTGCTAAGCTACAGGAGCAGTGTAACCTTGAAGCCAAATTATTACCTACGGACGACTTACAAATTGAGTATCGTTTCGAAGGTTCGGGTAACGTAAGACGGAAATATACGGAGAAAGAAAATGGCTACTGAAGATGTTCTTTGTACGTGTACTCAACGAACACAACCGGAATCACATCGTGTAATGGGCGGAAACTTTGATAACAAGCATGATTTCAATCGTTAGCAGGAGTTATCAATACGATAAATGTTGTCGGAGCACATTTCGTGAGCTCTAGCAAGCAGGAACAATAGCCCATCTTTCTTGTGGAAAAGTATTAAAGCAGGGAATGTACTACATGTACGCAGGAAATACTGTGATGACATTTCGTGAAATGAATTAGGTTTACCAGTTTCTCTAAGTGTAGCAGTGTAGTTTTTCGTTTGGAGTATTTCTTAGAATTACTGGAATTTGTGAGAGCATTATGATAATAGTTCTAGTTGTTAAAAATGATTTGATTATTAGTTTACCTTTATTGATTAGTTGGGTAACCGCTCCAATTTTTAAAGGGAGTCTAATTAAGACTGATTTAGAGTCTTCAAATGATAACTAACTTAACTGACTCACCTTCAATGGCCTGGAAAGTATTTTTTCTCCTAGTTATTGTTCTATAAACTTGTATTGAAAATTATATATAACATTTCATAATTCTCCTGTGCATCTAGTTTGAACCTAATCTGCTACTTACTGATCTTTTGCAAACATTACTCTCAGATGTGCTGACTCTACGTCAGTTTAGACTGTTTCTTTTTATTCAACGTGAGATTGTCGATACAACAAGTTCTTAAGAAATTAGAGTTTATGCAAATATGGGATTGGGCTCAGCTATCAGAGATGACACCACACTCAGCATTTGATAAGAGTTCAAACTGACCTAACGTATCTTAGGATTCTTTTTGTGTATTTTTATAAATACACCACCTTGAAACGTTTAAGTTCACATTTTTCCTTTATCTTCAGTTGCATTTTGATACCTGCTTGGATTTCTGTATAAACAATTTTTTTAGCGTAATTTTCTTTCTTTTTTATATTTCTCAGTTTTTCTTTTCTAAAATTGTTGTCCAGAAGCACTAACTGAATATTATTTTGTTTCACACAAGCCATTGCATTAAAAGCCAATATCTAAATCATTCAAACCTCCGGTTTTATGGAGACAAGCTCACCCATGTACCACGTAAGTTTTGATAGACTAAATGTCATAACTTCATTCCATCTGTATGGTAAGACACTGTTCTGGTTGCATAAATGGTTGTGGTATTACACTAATTTCTTTATTAATTACTTAAAACTAATAAGCAACTCCTTGACATTATACTGTAAAAAAATTGTCTGTGACTAATTTACCAATAACTATGTGCAAATAATTCAAACAAAATATTCAACACTGGTAGGCTTAACATTGCAGGAGGTGCTAATTGAGTGGCAAAAATAGCAAGTCCATGCATAACAAGATCGAAAACCTTTCAAAATCTTTAAAAAATGGTTTATTATATAATCGATAGAAGAACTTCGTACGATTCACTGTAGCCTTTGTACTATTATCCTGAAATGAAAACCTTTCAAACTACATTGTGGAATAAGAACTTTTAAGGCAGATTCTTGATGGCCTTTCAACGTATCTGTTTGCAGAAATCAAAATGCGGATTGAATTCTATTAAAAGACGGAAAGAACATGTAGTTAAAATAAACTATGAAGTAAGAAATCCATTAAATAATCTTTACTGAAGAGAACGATTGATTTTCAAGACGACCCTAATGAGTCAAATTTAAAGTGGCAATTTGCATAAAAAGAAAAACAAAAAAAGGAGAGAAATTCCCAGAGTGTATAAAGTTCAGCGTCTTAATGTTTGGTTGATAAGAAATGAGAGGATAACACGGCAAAATCAAATTAATGACGTTATTTGCGTTCCGCGTGAGTAAATGAGGCAACTTATTGGAAACCGTGCAGACGTAATTAGTCCCCTTCCGCACATGTTGTGTAAAATCCACAGAAAGCTTTCGACTTTCGAGATATCTTCCGGAGACGGAAAAGATCAGTCAACCGCGCTATCCTGGGTTTCATTAAGTGTAGAACAAAACCTTCAAGTTATACATGTGCTACTCTGTAAACATATTATCTAGAAGCAAACATTACTCAAATCTCATTGAGGTTACTCTCTCTCCAGTCAATCGGAAGCTCTTAAGTTGGCGATTTTTGTTGAACAATTTTTGAGTTTATAAACTTATTCCACTGTCTTTTACGTTTTTGGATTAAGATTAAACTTTAAATATTATGCTATTTTACGGAAAAAATCAGAATGATAATCTTTTAATGTGACTCGACTTAATTCACACATTTATCCTAACGCGTGAGGATAAGAAGGGGTTGATTACGTTTTCTCAGATCAGTTCTTTGTTATTGTTTCATTTCACCTCTTTTTTCCCGTTATTATTTCACTGTCCACGAGGCTGTAAGTTATGTCTGCATTATTTCGTAATCACAGGGTTATCATTATTTTATAGTGATTTTTAATGCTTTTAACGTTTTGGATAATGTTGAACGTGTTCTTTATTTGGTACCAATATAGTTTCATTTCTGGCTAATAATTTAGTTATTTGATGTTGACATATATAATGGCTCTACTAGAAATTTTCCTACAAATAAGTATGTGAACTGGAGGCCGAAACTTCAGGTACTTGAACGCGAAAACTTAGTTTGTTTAGTAAGCAGAGAAACGATCCGAAACCCGCATTGTTTTTGTTTGTTTTGGAGCAAAGCCACATTGGACTATTTGCCATGTCTACCGCGGGGAATTGAACCCCGGCCTTTAGCGTTTTAAGGCCATAAAATTACCACTGTCCTACCGGGGAACGCGTTGTTTCTGTTTAAGTTGCCATAAGTTAATATTTCTGTTATTGTATCAAACTCTTGAAATTCACTGAGCAATGATATTTCATAAACGTCGCAAGTATATTATTAGAGAAAATCTGTCCTGATGTGTACATCTCTCTGTTTAAGGAGGAATAACACTTAAATTATCATTGAGTTTGTTATGTTTATCGTTACGTTTACTGTATATCCTAACAATGAAGTAAAAAAATATATAACTTAATATACGCCATCAATTTCACTGAGGCACTAAAACTAGGACCATATACGAATTAATAGGCTATAGTAAATTCTGTTTGGAAGACGTTTTAGTTTTCTGCATTAGTAAGAAAAAACAACAACAAAAACAATCTGCTTTCAGTGTATATATATACATTACTTACCTTTAACGAGAAGTCTAAGTCCGACTCGCTATCCTTGATACACATACTGTAATTAGTCCAGGACACGTTCTCATCATTCTTCCACCAGACACCATTTTCTGTGCAGTATTTTGTTGCGAACGCTGCAATGTTGATTATAAGAAAGCAGAACATACTGGTAAGATAATCATTCAACTTGTAAACGACTGTATCTCTAACGTACAAATCATAAAAAACTAGACTTAACGTTACGTAAGCTTTATAAAAAAGTGCTTGAGAGACAATTAAATCAAATCATTATTCTAAAATCATGACTTTAAAATGAAAGTATATCAGAATGACGATGTTTCCTAGAATGTATCACATTTTTTTTTAGTTCTCTCTATAAATATTGTTCCATTTATATGGTTAACAACAGATACCATGTTTAATTAAGCTAGCTGACTATACTACTACACCGTTAGTGCGTTATAAGATCGAGGGTGAAATTCCATTTTTAGGTCAAGTTAAAATAAAAGAAGTTTTGGCAGTGGGTGCTTCTTTGACTAGCTGTCTTATCACTAGGATATTGGCATAAAATTAGGGACATTTACGCGAATATTGTCTTTGTATCGCTTAGCGCAAAATTACAAAAAAAAAACAAACAAAGAAACACATTCAGAGAAATAACAGCCATGTTTCTCTTAAACCACCTAAATTATTTCTAAAGGTCTGTATCCCCGGGGGCTCAGTGGTAAATATGAAAGTTATATCATTTAGAATTGGGTTTTCATACTCGCGGTGGGCACAGTACAGATAAATAGCTTGTTGTGCAGCTTTGCGCTAAACAACAACAACAACATCAACAAAAAGAAAACAAATGTAAAGGTCCATAATTTGCGTCCGTGGGTGCGTTATAAAAATGACGGTGAAATCCCATTATTCGATTGGAGTAGCCCACAAGTTAGAGATGGATGGTTGTGATTATCTGCCCTCCCTTTTGTCTATCATTTCAAAATTAGGGACGGCTAGAGCATATAGCCCTCGACTAGCTTTGCGAAATTCAATAAGCAACACCCTTCTAAAGGCAGTCAACAACGAGAAGTACAGTTGACTTTCAAGGTACCCTTGATTGTCATTTGAAAATACAGTGACTTCGAGTTTTTTGAGAATTTTTAAACCCATGGAACAGGCCTGGCATGGGCAGGTGGTTAGGGCGCTCGACTCGTAATCTGAGGGTCGTGGGTTCGAATTCCCGTTCCACCAAACATGTTCGCCCTTTCAGCTGTGGGGGCATTATAATGTGACGGTCAATCCTACTATTCGTTAGTAAAAGAGTAGCCCAAGAGTTGGCGGTGGGTGGTGATGACTAGCTACCTTCCCTCTAGTCTTACACTGCTGAATTAGGGACGGTTAGCGCAGATAGCTCTTGTAGCTTAGCTAACATTGTAAAGCTACATAAATAATAACTTATGTCTCAGTTTTGGCATGTTTAGAACTAAATATAAGTTTTTTAGAATTCGTAAATCACTAGGACATTGTGAAACAATATAAATAATTATTCATATCTCAACTTAGGCATACTTAACATGAAATATAACATGTTTTGAGAATTTTTAAACCCATAGGATATTGTATAATAACATAGATAATAATTTGTGTCTCAATGTGGGCGTGTTTAGGATGAAATATAAGATTTTTTTTGAGAAGTTATAAACCCCTAGGACATTGTAAAACAATATAAGTAATTATTTATGTTTTAACGTGGGCGTATTTAGGATGATATATAAAACACTTGTGTGAAACGTTTATGAGAGGTTAAGTGTGTCTTCAATTATTTCTGATGATCCTCATGAGATGTCAGAAATTCTGCGACTCCAAGATCCACTGGCCTAGTGAGAATATACTGAAAAAGTTGTTTTTGAAGCAAGTATCCAACTTTGTATGTATTTTGCACTAGTTTTGTTTGTTCAGGATAAAGAGTCTAGCTGAAAGCAAATATTTGTCTGAAGAGGAACAAAAAAAGGAAAACGAAACATCTTTCATGTTAGCTTTTTGTCTTCCTTGCACTCTCTTCAGTAGAAGTGCTCGCTGGATCATCATCAGGATTTACGTCTTGTGTAGACCTGGGGGGGGGGGGCTCAGGTGTAGTTTGACTTCTTCCGCTCTCTTTGATTGTTATTTTAATAGAGGCTTGTAGTCTTTTTGCTTTATTGCCTATTTTTATTTTCCTTTTCAATGTCATGTCTATGAATGTTATTCACCGGTGTAGGTGAAGCTCTAGAATGGGGGACTTTTATTTTTACATGATTGTATGGTATTTGGGCCCAAGAATAAGTGTATGATGTGGGGAATAACAAGTATAAAGTGTTGTTTAGCTATTTCCTTTATGAGTGTGAAACTATCTGTACTGTTTTGGGGTTTCTGTGCTGTTCTATGAAATCTATGAATGTATTTTTAATGGCTTCGAAGATGGGATTTGGTTCGGTTTCAAGTGTGTTTGTTGGTTGGTTTACTATGATTGGATTTTTGTTTTGTTGTACATTTGAAATGTTAGGTTGTTTCTGGATTTGTTTTGTTGGAATTAGCGTTTCTTTGTTTAGTGATTGTGGCCGTGCTGCCTCTGCATAAGTGCATGTTGTAGTCTGTAATGGTGTGTGTAAATATAAATGGGTAATCCACACACATACGCGTGGTTCTCACCTGTCCAGGTAAATGTGAGTAAGCCACACGCACACACATGGTTCTCTCATATCCAGGTAAGTTTAAGTGAGTAATCCACACACACATGGTTCTCACCTGTCCAGGTAAATGTGAGTAAGCCACACGCACACACATGGTTCTCACATATCCAGGTAAGTTTAAGTGAGTAATCCACACACACATGGGTTCTCACCTGTACAGGTATATTTTAGAGGGTCATCCAAAGACAATGGTTTTCACCAAAGTAAGTGTAAGTGAGTTGAGGTACAGTCTTGGTCAAAATATTTGCATACTGTTCTATATTGATGATATTATTATCTACATACAAGGAGTAGTTATTGAGTAAAAGCTCGAGTAGTAACAGAGAAGATAGCGCGTGATCGGACAAACATGTACGATTTGTTATTCTGGTCTGTATAAGTTGTTTTGAACATTTCGTCAAAACACACATACACACCTATTTTGTATAAAAGGGTGTACTTTTGGTATAATCTTTTCGAAACATATCAACGCTTTGTTCAAATAATTTCTTTGAACTTGGTGTAGAATCATGCCTCGTCACGTGTCAGAAGTTATAGGCGTCAAATTGTTCGACTGTCCAGAAATAGTATTAAGCAAACGGACATTGCCAGGATAGTAGGATATCTCCAATGTACTGTATCTATCATCCTGAAACGTTATCGGACTACAGGTAGAAACGTTGTTCCAGGAAAGTCTACTGGTAGACGCCGAAAAACTACTGCCCGAGATGACAGTGTTTTGATCAGGTTAACACGTCAAGGTCGAAAGGAATGGAATGAAAACATTCATTCCAGGATATCCAGAAGAATAGTGAATAGGAGAATGACTAAACAAGGTTATTTTGCAAGAAGGGCTATCTGCAAACCGATATTAACCAGAATTCACCGCCGTCACCATGTTACTTGGGCAATACAACATGCCAACTTATAGTTAGGACACTGGCAACATGTCATCTTTTCAGATGAGTCCTGTTTTCGGCGTGTTATAGCTGATGGAACGATTCGTGTTCGTCGTTTGCCTGAAGAACATATGAAAGAAGACTGTCTTTCTCACAGGTAACACACAGGAGGTGATGCAGTACATGTTTGGGCAGCTATTCATCATGGTGTAAACGTCAATGGCGCCTTCTACAGGCATCACATGGAGACGATATTACTGCCATATGCTACGGCAAGGTTTGGCAATAGCTTTGTATTCCAGGATGACAATTACACTGCCAAAAGTGCGTTTAATGTACAGGATTATTTCGACAGGAGGACGTTACAAGATTACCATGGCCAGCAGTCTTCAGGTTATAATCCCAATGAGAACTGTTGGGCAGAACTGAGCCGGAAAAATATCTAACTACGTCATTTAACTAGCTTCTAGGAACATAACAACTTTCTTGATCAATGGATTATGTGAAAACCACAGAAAAACCTGAATGAATTAACAATTAAAAATTTTTCATATGAAAACAAGGGGATAGCAAACACATGGTATACTCGCATACCACAATCGTAACATCGAAAAGCATTTATTTATGATATGCTGCTAACTATAAGACTTATTTAGTTCACTCATTTTTGGAATGATCTCTACAGAAATTAACTAAACAAAAGTGTTTTCCTAGTTCTCGAATGTAATAATTAATTAAGTAAATATATGAATACATATTGGTCGTGTAAAAATTTTCGTTTTGAGGTAATATCTCACTAAGCTTGTTGTAGGGGTAAGATAGTACCAAAACAAAGATAAGAACGATTAACATCGATATATGTATTTAGTTGTTATATTTATACATTTACGAACCTGGTATAACAAAATCGTTTTCCATCAGCTTTTCGGAAAACATTTCAAAATATTTGAATTTGGTTTACATTCATATTAAAACTTATTGGTTGTCATTTTATTTTGTTTACATTAGAAAACGTAACTTATGATCTTCTTATTACTGTTCTTGGGTAAATATTATTCACATTACTTTGTTTCTCTCTACATCAGTGTACACAATCCATTAACAGTTTTATCACAGACCCCAGGCAGAGTTTTGACTCAACTTCACATTCGCGAATGTTTTTAAAGACCAAAAAACCAAATTACATCAAATGCCGTATGTGAGCGTCGCGGATGATGTCGTCCTACTTAAAATAAATATCAAATAAACAGGCCAACGTTGGAATGTATCACAGGAAATCCATCAGCTTAAGTAACTAGAAACTACACTTTAAGAAAAAGAAAATACAGAAGTATATTGATTTATTAGCAAAATGATATTTTCTGAAACCAGATAATTAATCAATGCTCTAAAATGGCTAATATGCAAATGAAGGTTGTACACATATTGTGACTTTCTCAGTTTTCTGGTATAAGAAGAATAAAATGTTTTACATCTGCGATGGAAATGCATTTTCACTAAAAGTTATGAAGATTAACCATCTGAATCATTACAAAGTCAAATGTTAAATGAAAGTTTGCAAACAGGTGCCTTTATATATCAATTGTTTTCTTTTATTAACAAGATAAAAATTAGCACTTACATTTACTTTGAAGTTTCAATTAATTAATGAGATAACCCCTGTTGGCTAGGGCACTCGAGCCGCAATCTGCGGGTCACGGTTTCAATATATTCGCCCTATCAGCCGTGAGGGCGTTATAATGTGACGGTCAATCCCACTATTCGTTGGTAAAAGAATTGGTGGTGGGTGGTGATGACTAGCTGTCTTCTCTCTAGTCTATCACTACTAAATTAGGGACGGCTAGCGCAGACAGCCCTCGAGTAGCTTTGCACGAAATTCAAAACATCCAAACCAATATTTGCTTCTTCATACGTAAAAGGTTTTAGACGATTCCGAAATTCCAAAATCCTACTGGCAGAATACAGGCCAGAGATGCACGTAGGATAAAGCCATGAGCAAACAAAAAAATCACTTACTCATCTTATGATGCCAATTTATTTTAGATCGAACAAAGGAAAATGGCACATCGTAACCTTCTTCCACGACTGCAAGTTGTTTAAAACACTTAAAAAAACATAAGAAAAACAAATATACATGGTCGAGCTATAAAACATTAGTTGGTTAGTCTCGGTGTTACGTTCAGGATTTAACATATGATTTGGATTAATCTATAATGGCAAAGATTAATCAAAATGTTTCACTATGGGTCTGATGTTTATTAAGAAGTAGCTAGGAGGAAGACAGATTATTGAAGATCAGGCTTAGTTTAGATAATAATATGCTAAGTACATCAACAATATGTTTTTATATTAAAACTTTTCCACAACATTTTCCCAGTTTTGCATAAATTAGTTTCAAAAACAGAATTCTGCTTTAATTTCCTGTCTTATAATTTCTGAAAAAGATGATGATAGCATTTTTCGCGTCTTTCTTTTCCTCTCTCTCAGATTCTCGCTAATATCTATACGAATAGATAAATAAAGAAGTAAAGCGCTACTCATTTTCCCGCTAGGTGATTAATGAAGTGACCTTATATAACAATCAACGTCTTACATAAATCAATGAGCATCCATGCGTTAAGATTTAGATCAAATTATTAAAATAATCAATAGCACCAGAGGTCAAACAAGACAAATATATATATACATGACACTCTAATCTAATATAAACAAGAAACTCTGTCAGAAATTGATGTTTTGAAAGAAGTGTAGACTTTACAATGTATTCCGCAAAACATTGAAATCCTCTAAAATCAGCAAAAAGAAAAAAAAAACTGTTTTGTTTCCAGTGTAAAATTAAGTATAGTTTATAAATCAAAAAATTAATTTTGTCATTTGTTCTTCTCTTCGATTTATACTGAAGTATTGTTTGTTTGAAGGTGAATTTGATTATTAGTATATATAACAATACCAACATCTGCACATATGGAAATTTTAAGAGTCCGATATTCCTTGAATTGCTTTTTTTTGTTGTTGTTGTTTTGTTTCTGTAGTAACACGATTACGACAATATAATTATGTTAAGATTGGTCATATCTTCATCTGAGTTTAATGTAGAAACACATGGAAAGGTAATACAATAGAAAACATGTTTTGTAGCCAAATGCAATAATAAAACAGCTTTTGGATTTCAAAAAAAACAACAATTACTAATTGATTTATTATCTCCCGGAATACGTCTCTGCTCTGGCATAACAATATTTTTTAATTCATATCTGGGTAGATATAGCTTAACTTATGTCAGTTATAAGCACATTTTACTGCTCCAAATGTCTTAGTTGGCTTATATTTAGTTTTCTTCAAACTTTCCACAGCGGTTTTCAAGTAACACAGAAACTACTTTGAAGGTGAGTGTTTTCTGATGTTTTACTAGGCCTAGATCGATTATTAAAAACTCCTTGATCGCTGATTTCTTACAGTTACTTAAAAGGGTAACTTGGGCTTTGTTTGCTAATAGTTTCTATATCTCCCATATATATAGTTACACATGTACTGCTTTGCTAATAGTTTCTATATCTCCCACATATATAGTTACACATGTACTGCTTTTATAACGTAGAAGCCCCTTCAGTGGCACAGCGGTATGTCTGCCGACTTACAACACTAGAATCCGGGTTTCGATACCCGGCGTGGGCAGAGCACAGATAGCCCATTGTGTAGCTTTGTTCTTAATTACAAACAAACAAACAATATAACGGAAATATTTCGCTGTCACACCAATGATAGGGTCAATCACCCTAGTATTAACCCTATGGGGAAGATGTATGTCCGTGATTGAAACGGTTTTGTAACTATTCCATCAAAAAGATATAATTGTTCAGTTACCAAACAACAAAGCGGTGGCAAAATCGGGTGCTAGCTAATGTTAGCGCTCAGCACAGGTTTCAAGACTGTAATATCTCCAATGTTAGCGTTCAGCAGAGACTTCAAAAATCTGTGTAATATTTCTAATGTTAGGGTCCAGCAGAAACTTCAGAAATCTGTGTAATATTTCTAATGTTAGCGTCCAGCACATATTTCACAAGTTTGTGTAATATCTCTAATAGATAACGTACGTATAGATTTCAAATAATTTGTGTAATATCTCTAATAGTTAACTTGCATATTAATTTCAGTACTCTGTGTAATATCTCTAATAGTTAACGTGCGTATAGATTTCAATACTTTGTGTAATGTCTCTAATAGTTAACGTGCGTATAGATTTCAATACTTTGTGTAATATCTCTAATAGTTAACTTGCATATTGATTTCAGTACTCTGTGTAATATTTCTGAAGTTAACGTGCGTATAGATTTCAATACTATGTGGTCTTTTTAAGGGACTAAGACTAAACGATACTTTTATGATTCACTCTCTGAAATCTTCTCTCAATAGCCGTAACTGAGACGCGAATTAATACAATTGAAATTGTTATGGAGTTCAAAAATATGAACACAAACATTAACCCAGATTTGTTGTACACTCTGAGATGGCTTGTATATTATTCTATTTTAAAATAATCTACTGCACAAGAAACGTAATGACCTTCTATTAAATAGACAATCATCAACAAAACTAACTCATACATGAAAGAATTTAATTAACAAACACAAACTATTAACCCTGTGTATAATGTACACTGAAGTAGCTTTTATATTATGTCCTGTGTTCGAGACATGATATTAACCATGGGTATGTTGTACTGTGATAATATGTCCTGTGTTTGTGACAGGATATTAACCATGGGTATGTTGTACTGTGATAATATGTCCTGTGTTCGTGACAGGATATTAACCATGGGTATTGTTGTACTGTGATAATATGTACTGTGTTCGTGACTCGCGAAAATACAACGGATGCAAGATAGGTGTACAATTTAATTTATGTTTTCAATGAGCAACAGCTCAATCAAATATCCTTAAGCATGTTTTTTAAGTAATACATTACAGAATCCTGCCTCTCACTTGTCTTTTAAACATACCTCCAAGTCCTTTCTTGCAATAAAAAAAAATTATTAACTGAAGATTTATAATCAAAATACTCCGTTGTCTTCGGAATGCTACAAAAAAAAAGTATAATTGCACATAACGGCATTCGTTAGAAAAAATAGTCTGAACTTAGTTTCGAACTTTTATCATTTACTTTAATTATTTACTTCAGAGGAATAAAATATTAAACATGTCAACTAAAACATTGTTTGTTTATGAATTTCGCGCAAATCAACACGAGAGCTATCTGCGTTAACCGTCGTTAATTTTGAAGTGATAGTCTAGAGGGAAGGCAGCTGGTCAAGAAAACCCACCGCAAACTCTCGAGCTACTCTTTACTAACGAATAATGGGATTAACCTTCATTTTATAATTCCCCACAGTTGAAAAGGCGAGAAAGTTTGGGATTGGGATCCGAATTCGTGAACCTCATGTTGCGAGTTGAGTGCCCTAATTACCATGCCATCCCAGGCCAGCAGTAAAACAATACTTATCACAAACACTGAATTAGTTAAAGTGTAATGATCAATCGAAATGTCATTTCTTTGAAATATTGTCTTCAGAAATGCTAAGTTTTTAATGAAATTTATTTAAAGAGTTCTCATAAATAAATATTTTAATTTTTGTGAACAAGGAAATTATTATTGAATGAAAATATGACATATTGCAATTTCATGAAACGTGGAAGTGTATGTGACATTCCAATTTTCTAAAAACACTCAAGTCAGTCAAAACAAGACTCCTCATCACAATATTGTTATTTATGAACTGTTAACTAACTTCTGTCATAAAAAGAAAATTCCTGTCAGTTGGTGGAACAGGGGTAAGATTACGTACTTATAACACTGAAATCCGATGTTCGATTCCCCGCGGCGGTAAGTTCTCGGACTTACAAAGCAAAAAACCGGGGTTCGATTTCCCACGGTGGACACAACAGATACATAAATGTGGCTTTGCCCTCACACAAACAGATAAACAAACAAACAAACTCTAAAAACAAACGAATAAACAAAAATGTGTTAGACGCACACTGCAGTCATGTAAAGAAATTCAAATATAATTTCATTTTCTGGTTCTTCGTTATCGTAAATCAGAAAATATATCATTACAAACAGATAACAGTGAATAAAATATTTAACGAAGGATGCATAAACCGTTACTCTAACTTAATTTCAAATCGTATAAAAGAAAAGGGGACATGGAGTATATTGTGCGAAAAAAAAACAGCGTTATTTCATTCATTAATTAAGAGTAATTAATGAATGTGAAATTACATTTTTAAGTTTATAAAAGAAAAGCTCTCCAACGAAACAGCTTTAATTTGATCGAAATTAATTTTTGGAAATCTTCATGGAGTGGACAGAAGAAAAAAATGACTAAAAGATGTGAAAGGAATTTGAACATTCATCAAGGAATTTTATTTTGAGATTCGATTAAAGAATGCTGCTCAGGTTGTGAGGGCTAATACTGACTACTCTTTAAATCGGACTTGCTTTCTTGGATTTAATTGACTTGCTATACATTACATATTGTTCTTTTCATAAATTATGGCGAGATTTTCAGAATGAGTAGTCAACGAAGTAAAAAGTGATAAAAAATAACAAAAATTAATTAATTTGTTTTTTCAGATTTGGTATTTTTTCTAAGTCGTGATTGAATTTATAGAGTACCTTCAATTATTTACATCTACGTCGCCCACTGAATTAGTGGTTAGTTTGTGGACTTACGATGCTAAATTCCAGGGTTCGATTATACACGGAAGGCGGATAGCTAATTATTTTTTATACTTTGCACTTAAAAAAAACAATTTATATATGTTCTGCCAACTGACCTTTAGAGTACGAAAAAAAAGTGGGTATAACAAGTATTCGTCTTCTTATTGAACATTTGATGTCAAAATTGCAACTCTGGATAATTTCTGTGAGAAAACAGATATGTTGTTTGTCCATCCAACTAAATTGGTGATATTGTCTTCTAGGATGTAGTTAATCAATATTAATCTTCGATCAGAGCAAGCTATCTACTTAGATCAAATTTAAAAATCAACTTGGTAATGAGTATATTTAATTAAACATGCTTTTCTTACGTTGTTACTGATAAAGATTAGAACGCGTTGTTCCATCGCTGTTAACAGTAGTTTAGGCCGTAAACCCAATAATACACTCACGATGTTTGGCCAGCTTAGAAGATTTAGGTTAGTGCTAAATACATATGTTATGTTAACAACGCAAAAGAATCTCTATAATAAAAGTATAGTTACAGAAATTAAAGTTAAATTCGATATATTAAATATTCTTACCAATTTTGAACTACGTGAGAATTAGACCAATCATTAAGACATATCTATGGGGATTTGAGTCTGCTTTACTTCACCATATAATAACCTAAATTAATTTAGGTATGTGAATAATGTTATGATATTTCGTCGAAGTCATTATTCAATATTATAAAGCGGAACAACTGTACAACATATATGTACAATCATTAAGACACTTTTGCGCATTCAGCGATTAAACATTTTTTATTGATGATTACATATTAAAAATAATCATCTTTAAATATTATTAAATAAATATATCAAATTTAGTTCATAATATGCAAATAAATAAAATTATCATTTTCAATATATTGTAAGAAATGTCTTAGTATCTTGATAAAGTTTTGAAAAAAAATGAAAAAACTTATGATGCTCTCATTAAAAAAGACATAAAGATTCAAATAAAGGTGTCTAATGCTTTAATTTCAATGGCATCAAGGAAAATGTTAAAATAGAGAAATCTGCGCCACATTCAGTACTTAAACTTCAAGTTCATATTTTCTAGCTTTTATGTGTTATTGTGTTATGAAAGACCCAAATTTCTAGTGAAAAAACTTAAGAGAATAATACAAAGTAGATGCAATAACAACTCAAAAATGTAATATTCTGGTATATTTCCACAGGATTAGTGTGCATTTTATGTGTGGATTTTCTCATAGCAAAGTCACTTCGGACTATCTGGTGTGTCTACCGATACCTCCCTCAGTGGTACAGCGGTATGTCCTTCGACTTACAACGCTAGAAACTGGGTTTCGATATCTGTGGTGGATAGAGCACAGATACCCCATCATGTAGCTTTGTGCTTAATCAAACCCCTGATTTTAGCGTTGTGAGTCCGTAGACTCACCATTCTTCTACCGGAGGACCACAAGATTAGATCTCTACAGCTACATGCAAGGCTGTAAATAATGTACTTGATAATCATAATCAAAGAATGTCGTGACAATTTTGGGGTGAACAGTAATGAAGACAATGGGATTATAAAAACCATTTTTAATTTCCAAATTAAATGTATGTAACTCAGTGTATTTGTGAATATCTTAAGTTGTTATAACGAAACTCTATAAAGCTTAAATGTAATTCTATCATACCTTTGAAATGTTTTCTAAAAAAGTATTGTAAAATATAAAAAATAAAACTTATACTAATTATTCCAATGGGATCTGCAAATACTACACATCTTCCCCACCTGTATTATATATTTCTCACTTCTATAAGTATCTCCAAGTCCTAATTTGGAACATACTAAATCTGATAAAGGTCCATGTGCTATATGTGCTAAATTCAACCCTAGTTGTCATTTTCTGTAGTAGAAGTTGATCTTGAAAACTCTGAATTGTTTCATGAGATTGTTAAGTTCTACTTTACTATGTGTACCAGAGACTGTTCTACGACTGTCACATGAAACATATATATTTCTAGATACTTGTGATCCAGTTTTCTGATAAATAGGCTACAGAGAGAGAGAGAGAGACAAAGGAAGACTGTAAGTGGTTTTGGTATTTTCAAACAGGTTTGTCTTAGACTCGGAAGGGTCAATACTCAATGTGTAAGCTTTGCCTCCATTTCCAATATTGTTTATTATTTAGTCTGCTGATTCTTTTTTTTTTTAACAATCCATCACTAATAACTATGAGTTTATTTATAAGCACAGTTCATTTTAATTAATATTCTACTAAAGACACTTTCTTTCATTATTTCCAATTAAAATGTGGTTTATTTTATTTTGATTCCATGCTTAACTATAATGTAATAATTTCCCATCCTTATGTTCTTTCCATTCGTCTTTAGAAAACAGTGTTTACTTTTGTTTTTCTCTTTCATTCCACCTACAACAAATCAATATACCTCCTTTTCTGCATACTACCTCCATAAATTTCCAATTATTGTGAGAATCTGGTAGCTGTGTGCTAGTTTTATCCTTGGAATAGTGTACAAATTCTCCATATCTCACACTCCAATAGCATATATCTAAAATAGTAGACAAAACGTTTAAAATTTTTCTAAAGTTCTAGTTTTGAACTTGCTAAAATCAGACAATTTCATGTTTTAGTTCAGTCAGAGATGATACTTCGTGGATGATACTCAGCCAAAGATGTTTTTTTTTCTTCACGGAATAGTTGCACTATACCTAATACTATCTTGAATGTGAAGTTACTTTATGACTGTAATCTGAGGCAGAGATATATTCCGATTCTAATGATCCAGGTTTTTGCTTGGTCAGCTAAAATACACACACACACACACACACACACACATATATATATATATATAGGTTGTGAGAGTAGCTTTGGCAATTTTAAATAGATCTCGTATTAACTTTCAAGACGTCAAGACGTATTGTGAACCATATCATTTCCTAATGGTCTTTCACCAGTTGACCATGTCTTCTCTCTCTCAGCTGAATCATTTCACTTGTTCTTCCATGTACTAATTTCAAGAGCATTTCGTTGTTTCAGTGGTCAGAAAACTGTGTTTTCTGTCTATTTCAATAAATTCTTATGCCAGAGACCGGGAACTAGCTATTACAGAAATTTCAGCTAATCCATGTTTTTGATTTTTTAAAAAGTATTTCTCTGTCACATGTTCGTTGTAGGATACTGTAAGATATAGCAAAACTTAGTGCAGAGGGAAAGAGACCATTTTTATTTGAGGATGAGTTCAGAGGATTACTGATTTAGTTGGTGGAGTCATCTGTTGAAACAGATTACTCTCCAGTACTTTGAACATTAGCATTGCCAAAATATCTGAACTGCGACCTGCGAGTCTGTAACAAATGACACAACCCCTGCATATGCTTACAATGATTCAGTTCAGTTTAAATGGGTTCACGAAAAGCAGCAGAGCTATCTCAAAACTTCAGTTATACTCATAATGTTGATAAAGAGATGTCACACCAAAAGCAAAGAAAGAGCGGTACTTGATACAGCTATGGGTAATCTGGTCATTGGTGTGGTATAGATAGCTTTCCCCTGTGAATACAAAGGAGCTCACATACCCACCGAGTGGTAGGTAGCCACACGAATGGAAATGGTAGGCTGGAAATACTACTGGATTAGAAAGCGCTAGATCAGATCTGATAGAGATAGGGTATTTGTCCGTTTCCTCAATTGTATTGGTTAGTTTAATTTATAGAGGGACGAGTATGGCTTGATGGAGAGTGCACGGATGGCAAGTAGTGTTATTAAGTTAATATATATGCTGCTAGAACAATTTCTTGGTACACTAGTCTCTAACACGTGTAAACCATAACACAACAAACATGGGGCTTAACCTTAACAGTAGTGACAGTCTTGTAGTGAATGGAGAAATTTAACTCCACATCACTGTTGGTGCCTCCAATAAATGTGTGAATTATTGTTACAGGTTTTAGCTTTAGCAACAACATTTTAGGTTTAGATTTCTTACAGATGCTATTTGCTAATATTGCCTGTTTACCAGGGGAGTTGCAGTTTTACAGTAAAATTATAAAAGACTAGCCGATATATGCATAGCAACAGTGGACTAAACATGTGTATGTAAATGCTGATATTGCAATTCTAATAACTAAGTGGTGTATTATGATAATTTGATGACGCAATCTCAGGTTTCACGACCAAATAATGCTGTTATATAAGCAAAGCCTGAAACCGACTGTTTCACATAAAAAATACAACCAAGCTACAGAGCAAGATATATTATATATTTCAGTTATGTTTTATAATTATAGTAACTGTACTGTTAAGTCATTGGCTGGAAATTTTCTTCGTTCAGCACATGAATGTAGAGTAAATGAAACTATTGAGGAAAACAATGGTAACATTAACATGCAAATACACAACTACTGATAGATTTGAGTTTGCTGATTGGAGATTGTGCAGACAAATCGAGCTCAGACTAGAAGAGGAAACTTGATGGAGTTTGTTGTTGTTGTTGTTTTATTAGATGGCTATTTGGGAAGAAAAAACATCAACCAGCATCACAGATATCATAGATGTGAATCTTATAATCGACCACCATGCAGGTTTCCTTGGAATACCAGGGATATATCTAGTGCTGAGATACATTAGTAACACATATACTCAACTTGTGAAGTTTAACTTTCTTAAAAAACTACCTGCTATGAAATTATATGTTCAGTTTTCATCCGAGTAGGGAGATAAAAGAAAAATAATGAGCTGACGAAGGCCATAGCTACGTACGTGGCATTTGTTTTTATAAACGTAAGTCAAAGAGGGTGGGAATGATGACCAAAGATAGTGAAACTAAAGTTCAAAAAGCACCATAAAACTTAATGTTGTTGTGTTTTAAGTTATGAATATCGTTATTCAACTCGTATTTGCTTGTTTAATTTCACTTCCAACGCTTTAGAAGTAATTTAAGCTTCTGAGTATCTCGATTTGTACAACAGTTTACTTCTAGAATTACTTAGAATGAAAACTGTTTACAGCAAGAACACCGTTTTTGCTAACCCTCTACAGTTATTATCTTATACAGGTGCATGGGAATTATGTTAACAAAATTTTAATGCAAGTAAACAATTTTTCACATCATTTTTAGTCTCATTGTATACCTCAATAATTCTGCACATTGCATAAACTGTTCGCACTTACCACTAATGTTAAAATTGTGGATGTAAGATGGACAAGAAACCTTGTGAAGGGTACCTGCTGGAACATATGGCCAGCAATAGGCTTCGTCCCACACGATTGGGCAGTACAAACCTAAATGGAGAAAAACATTTCATATTTAAAACAAGTACTCAGTGTCTTAACACAAAATATCCAAGTGACAAACAAGTATCTTTAAGTATTACATACAAGCTTTCTTCTGTGAGAAACACAGCGTTTACCTTTCCCACTATATAAAGTTCTCGAAGCATAGGCTTAAGAAATTATGCAGAAGTGTTTAAATTTCTTAAAGAAGTGAAATTCGAAGGGTGTTCTTTGTACCTAATGGTTCAGAAATAGCAAAAATACTCCCATTCCTTGTATTATCTGCATACCAGCTATAACGTTATACCTATCTTTAAAGATGTCTGAAAACTACCTATTTGTACTCCTAAAATTCTACGTTCGAAAAAGTTGTCATGGTGAAATCAAAATTTCTTCACTGGTTTTGAGTAATTTTAAAACTCGAATAACTTATGTAATACTGTAAGTTTAGTTAAACCAATCCAAGTTTTAAAAACTAAATAATTATAGGTAAACAGACATGCATACAGACAAACAAACAAATAGAAAGTAATCACAATAGAACAACTCCTTAACTAGCCAACTTAAATACTGATAAAAACACGAGCCTCATATACAAAAGACAATCAACTGAAAGTAAATACCGAACCTGCGGCCAGTGTTTACAAGTAACACACATAATGAAACTGTAAACCAAATATACTGTTGTCTCTTAAAGATGCGTGGTTTGCATAGGATGTAGCTGTAGTTAAAAAATATAATGGAACAGAAATAAAATCCTATATCAACTTACATGTAAAGAGGCTAATTCCTACAAAAACCTGTTTATACGAGCATTGCTTAAAGTTGCAGCTCTTAATGTTTTGCGTAAACGACATTCAATTTTTTTTTCCGAAATTTCTGTTCATTCGACACAGCCAATGATGAGTTCCACAACAACAACAACAAAGCAACATAGACAAGATAAATTTCTCAACAAGACTTCAATGTTTGGAATCATGTTGTTTAGAGGTTTCTTAGATAAAAAATAAATGTTTGTGGTTCTGAACACTTTTGAATGTTGCTAGATCAGAAAATCTCTAGAAAAACAAACAAACAAGAAAGACGATGTGGGGCTATCAGAGTTGTGCCTAAGATGTATAGGTTTTGACAAACCTATTAACACTAATCCATGTCGTAAATGTTATCGTACTGCAATAAAGTAACGTAATAACTTACTAGGGTAGATATCAAATTTCGAAAGAAATTTCGACGATGATGGAACTATGACTAGTTTCTACAATACAAACACTAAAGAATATGTCATTTGAATTCACAGACTTTTGCTTGGCATTTGGGTAAAACTATAATTATTTTTCATATCATTGCACACTAATTAAAAGCTAAAACAAAATCTTTATGCTGTGATTATTGGTCACTTGCTAATTTTCATTGAAGATTTGAAGACTGCGGGTCGTATTGGTGATGAAATTGGATAGCTTATAGACAGCTACTGCTCATCATTTCTTATGATAGACCGAGCGTGGCCTAGTATTTAGCTTATCGGACTGCACATGAAAGGGTCCGAGTTTCGAGATGTAATGTCGCTGAATACGATTCGCATTGCTAGATGTCGGAGCGTTGTAAAAGTGTCATTCAATCTCACTATTCGCTTCAAAAAATGAGCAAATCCTTACAGCGGCGGGTGCTGCTGGCTGTCTTCCCTCTGGTCAGTAGTTCAAAGTTAAAGACAAGGTTTCTTACCTGACTACCTGCACACATAAGATCCCGTTCAAGTTAATAATTCCTATTCCCCCCATACAAATGTAACGTAGCATTACGAATGCATAACACTCTTTGGTATTCGTGATGCGAAGACAGAAATGTGTAGACATTATTGAAAGATATAAATCTAAGTATTATGAAAACAAAACGGTTAGTGTTTCACATGCTATAAATATTTAAATTCAAGCAGTTATAAACACCGATAACGTTCATATTTTAAAGATTAGAATGTGGCCGATGTATAATAGACAAAATAACGTTTTTTTTGTTTGTAATTAAGCACAACGCTACACAATGGGCTGTCCATACTTTGCACACCACGGGTATCGAAACCCGGATTTTAGTGTTGTAAGTCCGCAGACATACCGATGTGCCACTGGGGGGCATAACGTTTTTCCAAGTAGATATTCTTTATTAGAAATTAGCACTAAATATATAATACAAACGAAAATAAAGATCTTCTCTCTCTTCGTCCAAACATATTGTTGTTTTCTTGTTGAAAAAGTTCTATTTTGGATTTGTCTGACCATTATTTGGCTTAGTCAAATATTCAATGGAAAACTCTAGTCGTTTCGTTAGTGTAGTGTTTTTAACAAAGATTTGGATCTTGGTTTTCGCACGTGAACACCCATCTTGTTAGGGTTAAGCTTATTGCTATTTGAAATCTATTTACCTTTCATAACTTGTTAGAAATCTCACCTAAGTTTAACTAAGATCAGCTGTATAATCATATAAAAAACGTAATATATACTTTTAGGGGACGAATTAATGAAATATGATAAATGATATTGACTTTAATAAACATTTCTTTCACACTTTCCATTTAGTTTTAACCCTAGTAAGTATTAACTTTTAATTTCTTTCAACTGAGAATAATTTTCTAAGCACCTGATAACTACAGTATAATTCATACTGAATATGGTTTTAATTGCTTTCAACTGTCAACGTAATGAACGGACTCCTTTCTTTATTGAAGTACTGTCCCCAGTGACTTAGAGGTAAGTCTGAAGGTTTATAACGCTAAGAACCGGGTTTTGATACCCGTGGCGGACACAGCACAGATAGCCCATTGTGTAGCATTGTACTTAAAATTAAAAAAAAAAATAAAGTACTTGATATATGAAGTTAGCTCTCTGTCACGTTTTCTTTTTCTGCCGTTTTAAGACAAATTCGTCCTGAAAAGAAGGCCTCGTTGCTCTTATAGGCTATACTAAATATCAGTTTGTGAAAAATGGCAAACCAAGACAAAATATTAGGCGTCTATTCAAGTGCATAATATGAGCCTCGTTCAACACTTCAGTTAATACAGTATTATAATCCGTTGCGGTGAGTTGAATCAGTGTAAGTCCGCGGAAATTTGTCGGATTCATCGAGGTGGTTGTGAGAGATAGGTGAAGCGTTAATAACATTACATCCGGAATGTATTCAGAGTTTAGAACGCATCTTTAATTCCAGTTTCATCATACAAGTACCTGAGGCGTAACACACGGCTCATGACCTGCAGGTATTTGGAAGCGCTGATATTAGAAAGAATTGGAAAGAAAATCTAAAATGCTCCGTTAAGCACTTTACTCGCCTAAGCCCCCCCCCACAAAAAAGTTTAATTTATCAAGTAAAACTGTGCTTGCTCAAGAATATTAAATACAATAAACTACAAATTCTACACTTCAAACGTAAACGAAATTATTTGTTTGTTAAATACTAACTCAAATTAGAATTTCTTTATGAGCTTTTACGACAATTTTTTTTTTATTTTATACTTTAGTTTGTATACATCTGTAACCTTAATGAAATGCTTGAAGTAAAAACAAAAAACATGTCGGGTGTTATGTATTAGGTAAAATGTCGCCATCGATTTTATTATAAAATCATTCAATATATTACATTTTAATAGAATTTTACAAAGTGCTCGTTTGTGGAATGGACTTACCGATAAATGTGATTCTCTGCTATATCGTAAAATGAAACTTTATATAAATACAAACATGATAAAGATTAAACTTTGATTTCCGGTATTTCTGACTTAAGTCAATAACAAAGAAGCACTCGTACACATTTCATGACGTAAAGCCATATATATTAGTTATGTTTTTCGAACTTGTTTTCTACAGTATAGAATTTGTACTTTTTTAAGTCTCGAGGCCAATTACGATCATTAAAGCACTGTAGATGGTGGTGCATCATTGGTGATTCTCAGGAAGATTTGCCTGATGGCGCCCATCTCCTCTCCAAGTAGCCGTCCCTTATTTAACAGTGAAAGACTACAGAGTGAATATAGCTAGTTAACACCACCCACTGCCTTGGGCTACTCTTTACCTAACACATAGTATGATTGGTCGAAACGTTATAACGCCCTCACGGTTAAAAGAGCAGGCATGTTCGGCGACGGAGATTCGAACCCACCACCCCGCAGATTGTGGGTCGAGCGCAGTATGGAGTAAGTTCTTCATAATTTACCATCTACTTATTGATATGTTAACATATGCTTTCAAAGATATAACTTTTGATTATATGCTTAGAAGTACTTAAAACTTGCCACAAGTTTTTACTAATCAATTCCAAGTGATATGTGGCAAAGAATGTATCTTATAAACCGATAAAACCTGTAATTTCATTAATCCCAGAAGCAATATGGGGTTTAAAATAAAGTTAGTAACTCTGTAGTTTAATATAAAGAGAACAAAAAAAGAAATCTCTGGAAATTTAATCCACAAGGAATTTTGTATTTTTATGCACAAGATAAACGAATTGATTAAAAATCAACACGAATATGAAAATGACTCTCAAAAGATTAGTAAAAATTAAATTGAAATGTGCTCTTTGGTTTTTAAAACTTAGGCGTACGGCTTTGTACATGTTGGGAAATTAACTATAGTAATCTAGTTTAATAGTGTACCATATATATATATATCTTAATTGCGTCTTTTCATACCATTCTTCTGCTGGGTGAAATATATTTCCTGAAAGTGCAAATTCTCTTAACGAGTTGATTCTATGAACTGAATGATGTATGGATTTATATTAATTGAATACACTATTTCGACGACATGTTTTAATTTTGATCATTAGGCAGTAATTGTGCATCATTAGAAAACTCGCGTATTATGTGTTTATATTAAAAATTATATGTAGCGTATGTGCAGTTATATCTATTGCTTAAATTAACAACCTTGTGAAACATTCAACTTAAAGAGCCCTGCAATAAATCTTTAGTTCGTAAAAGATTTTAACCGAGCTAAAATATGTGTGAGGTTAGGTTAAGATTATGCACCTTTTTGGAAGATTTCCTCTTGGCCCATTGTGAGATGTTGGCGTGGCCCCAACTTCACTTAGGTGGAAGTAATGGGGGGTGTGGGGCCAATAATTATAACTATAACCGGCATAGAAGTAACTAAAAAACCTCAAACTTAAAAGAAAAAGTTACTATAGACGAGGAAGCTACGCAAACACTTAATAATATTAATTTTAAGGCTTCTTCAGATATGTACGGTTTCTTCGCTAATTTCAGACCACAGTTGCGCACTTATATGTCAAGACACAAAAGAGGAGAAAGTTCAATTTTTTTGTTTATTTAACACAGCAATATATGTTAGATTTTGATATAAAATAACACTTAGATCACGCATGATAGCCTGGAGACAATTGGATTTTTGGAAGAACTTCCCCCATCTGATTCTTTCCCACTAATAACGTAGGTACACATGGAACTGTTTGATTCGTCCATCACTTGGTTATATCAATCGATGTACCCTACTATTCATTAATAACAATGTTATGTACTTCTGTAACAACCGAAACGTAATGTGCACAATTAAAACACTTTTTAAAGTATAGCATATGAAGAATCGATAAACACTTCATAGCTTCTACTCAGATATTTGCATTAGTTACAGGCTAACATTATTCATTTTTACATATTGCCAAAAGTTAGTTACCCCACACTTAAATATCTTCCGTGTGGATAACATTCTACTTGCATCACCAAAACTCGTTGTTCCATTGTGTCAGTCTGTATATTATTCATGCTTACTGTTCACACATGTACTTTACGTCAATCTGAAATAGAATAAGATTCAAAAGAATGAAGATACTGTTTTGGGCAACTAATTTTTGGACCAGTTTGTACATTAGCACGACTATATGTAGTGCCTTGCTTTGCAATTCATCATAGACCTCTGTAAATTCAAGCATAACTTTATTCTGTGTTGCTAGTCCCCCAATGGCTCAGCAGTATGTCTGTGGACTTACAACACCCAAAACCGGGTTTCGATATCCGTGGTGGACATAGCACAGATAGTCCATTGTGTAGCTTTGTGCTTATTTACAAACAAACAAGGCTGTATTTCTAACGACTCCTGAGAACAAAATAATCAACTTTCCTAAATTTATAATACTGAATTCATCCCATAGAGGTGTTATGTGTCAAAGATTGCCAACCGTCACTCATGGTGAATAAGCCAACTTTAATGAACAAGTATCATCCAATAAGTACAATGTTAAAAAACACCCATAAAGATTCAGTGAACTCATAAACAACTAACATAGCTCATTGTTTGAAGATATTTACCTTCCTAGCGCCCCCTGGACATACTTTAAAACATTTATGATATTACGTTTGCTATTTTACTGACCAAAATGTTTTATTTATTAACAAAACTGTTGTATTCTAATGCTTGTCTTGTTAGAATTGATCAGTGTAAATTACTGTAAAGAAGATGAAGCGTAATTTCTTCAGAAAGAGATGAATCATGAATGTTGATTATCTAAGAACTGAATCACTTAAAGGATTTTAAAACAGCTTTACAAAATGTCTCTTTTTATAGTTCATAGATAAAATCATTCTTTAAATCACGATTGTAATCATACTTAAATTAAGTAAATTATATCAGATTGTTCTCTTTAATATCGAGCCTGGCATGGCCTGGTGGATAAGGTGCTCGACTCGCAATCTGAGGATCGCAGGTTTGAATCCCGGTCATCGAACGCGTTTGCTCTTTCAGCCGTGGAGGCGTTAAAATGTGACAGTCAAAACCACTATTCAGTGGTAAAAAAGTAGCCAAGGCGATGGGTGGTGTTAACTAGCTGCTCTCCCTCTACCCCCCCCCCTCCAGTGGCACAGCGGTATGTTTACGGAATTACATTACAACGCTAGAAACCAGGTTTCGACACTCGTGATGGGCAGAGCACAGTTAGCCCATTGTGTAGCTTTGTGCTTAATTACAGACAAACTAGCTAAATTAGGGACGGGTAGCACAGATAGCCCTCGTGTATCTCGTCTAACAAACCAAACTCTTTAATACCAGATATTTTCCAATAGACTTGTAAGCCTACTGATCTTGAGGAAAGAGTCACGTGTCCTCTTTAAACCTTTTAGAGGATAAATGTATTGCTTCTTCTAACATGAGAATGTCATTTGAAGCTTCCAAATAATAACCTAGCCATTTGTTAATCATTTTTTTTCTGCCGAAAAATAATATACTATTGTAAACTTCAGTACGAATACAAACTTAGTAATAATAAAAGCAGACAAAGGTAATAAAGTTGTCATTTTTGACACTAACGATTAGAATATATATTTCAGAGGTAAATAATTTATCAATTTATTCAGGGATAACGATAATTTGTGAAACTTAACAAATACATGACCAGTAAAGAGTAACATACTTTCAGGGATACCTCTGCTATAGCTAAAGAAGGTTGGAATTACATGAAACATCACATATGAGCAAGTGCGACAACTTGGATACTGTATGTACACGAACGTACTATCTTGTAGTGAGATAACTGTTAAATATAAATTTTATTTTATAATACTGTACAAAAAATCTAACTTAAGTTTGGATCAATACAATTCCAAGAAAATACTGTTTGTTAATTTCTCATTTCGTTAACCTCGAAAGTGGGATACCTAATCATGTGTTTTCTAAATTGATGCGATTTTCTGTAAATATCTTTAATGGACAAAATACAAGTTGAATAGGTGATATTGAAGATTATTACAGGCATAATCATTAATAACATATATTCAAAAGAGAGTTAACTGTAAAGATCAGTAACAAAAAGTAAATTATAACCTTCGAAAGTACAAAATAATAATAATCATATTTTAAAATATCTTAAGAGTTTTAACTAATAGTATGTCGTTGCTTACAAAACGAATAAATACCAGTTGTTTGTTCCAAAAATCCATACGACATGATAGTCGATTGGTTGTTTGTTTTTTTTAGCAAAGCTACATTGGGCTACCTGCCGTTTCCACCGCGGGAAATACTAGTAGAAGCTTGAATATACAAGATTCTTTTGAAGTTTCTTGACATGTGCAAACATCAGTAAAATTAATATCAATTAGAAAAAAAACACAACGTTTATTTATGCCCAGCTTTAAAACGTTTTTAAGAGCTCAACGTGTTTCGTCGTGGCTACCACGTCATCTTAAGGATTATTGTTGTTGTTGAATATCATGCTGAATACGACGAGGTGGCAACATTGAAACTTGTGAAACTTTTAACAAAGTTTTTAAACCGTGCACAAGTAAAAGTTTTATTTGAATGATTTTAACAGTAATACATAAGACCAAGGAAATCAACGAAATTAATATTATACGTCGTAAAGCAACACTCTTTGATAGAAATATCAATGAGACCATGGGGAGCATGAAACCATATCATCTAAAATGGTCACCAGAGGGCTACTAATCAAGTCAGTAATGACCAACTCCCTTGGGATGTGACAGATAGCTGAACGAAGCTGTTCAGTGTTCAATTAACATCAAAGGGATATCGATACAGCTACCTGCATATTTGTGGTAAACGAAGCTGTGTAATATTCAACATGGCTGCGTGCTGTCGATTAGTATCTGTCGAGCCCATTATTGTAGCAGACGTTCATAGATCACAACTGACTTTAGGTATCGCCGTAAACAAAAATTAAGTGGTTCGTCTGACAGCAAGAATCCATGTTGAATATTAGACAGTTTCGCTTAACTGTCTATCGAATAAGAAAGTTCTTTTATAACAGTTGACCTTCAAATTCAGAAATGATTCTGGAGAGTTCATTCAAACTTAATATTATAGATTATATTTCCATTGAACAAGAAAACTGAACTGAAAAAAACCATTTTAGATCGAGGGATACTATTGTCAAAAGTCATATTCAAGATTTCTAACTATAAAGACATTATTTAACATAGTTAATAATCAACTTTTATTTTGCTTGGACGAGTTTCTCAGGCAGTAACACTGTTAGTAATCAACTTGTTTTGCTTGGACGAGTTTCTCAGGCAGTAATACTGTTAATAATAAACTTGTTTTGCTTGGACGAGTTTCTCAGGCAGTAACACTGTTAGTAATCAACTTGTTTTGCTTGGACGAGTTTCACAGGCAGTAACACGGTTAATAATAACCTTGTTTTGCTTGGACGAGTTTCTCAGGCAGTAACACTGTTAATAATCAACTTATTTTGCTTGGACGAGTTTCTCAGGCAGTAACACTGTTAATAATAAACTTGTTTTGCTTGGACGAGCTTCTCAGGCAGTAACACTGTATAAAACGTTCTTCCAGAAAGTGTTTTTCTGTACATCTTGCTTGGTAATAGATAAAACTAAAACTATGTAACATTAATAAATAAAATTGGGAAATAAACTTACTACTCCTTATTTCAGGTTCGCAATGAAACCTTTGATCACCAGCTGTATCAGAATGTTAGCACTATACATTTCAATATGAATATTAAAGTCACGTAATATATACTGTATTGTACTGAAAGCTGTACCAAACACTTTGATAAGTCTTATTCTCGAGCTGGATCCGAAATATATATATATATATATATATATATATATATAT
>NW_013667421.1:70607-93385 GCF_000517525.1 Limulus polyphemus
TATATATATATATATATATATATATATATATATATTTTTATGCAGTTAAATAAAATTCAAGTTTATATATACCACAGCAGAATATATTTTTGAGAAGAATGCGTTAAGAGTATTATAGCTTCGTTTTTCTTTGCCCAATGATAATATTTTCTGGATATGCGTTTCTCTGTTTGGTTAGGACTAAAACTATAGTTATTTTAAGAACAGTAAATTACAGATTTTCAGAGGTGATAAATTTGTTCCAGGACATTATCATCATCTAACTTTAAACGAAATTAATTATTATTTTTTATTTGCTGAATATCACGCAGAGCTACTCGTGGCCTATGTGCACTAGCTGTCCCTAATTGTGAAGCGATAGATTAAAAACAACTAGTCCACCAACGTTTAGACTATTACTCTTGTCGCTTTTATAAACTATTCACGATTTCAAAATGCATATCGCGATGTTTTGTAACTTTTTTTTTCGGTAACTTCAGCTCTACAATCCGACACGCTAACCACTGGGACGCTCTCAGTAATATATATATTTTTAACCTTTCTTAATCTTTAATATTTCACTATGTAACTACTCACAATTCTGTAAACTCTTTTAATAAACACCTGGAACAGGTTGATTTCAATAGGACTAACCAATTACTAGCCCTATCATTTCTTTACCATGTGTGTGTATGTATTACGTCGCTTACACGTGCTAGTAAGCTTTGTCACTTCTCTCTGTTGCATTAATGTGATTACCTAAACCATACAATTTATATTTTAAATTTTAATTAAAAAATACTATTTGTAATGTGACGGTCAATCCCACTATTCGTTGGTAAAAGAGTAGCCCAAGAGTTGGCGGTGGATGGTGATGACTAGCTGCCTTCCCTCTAGTCTTACACTGCTAAATTAGGGACGGCTAGCGCAGATAGCCCTCGTGTAGCTTTGCGCGAAATTCAAACAAACTATTTGTTTAAAAATGTTTATGTACACGCGCAAACATGAGTTTTTTTTTACATTACTTTCTATATTTGGCCTCTGCCGACAACATAGCTAAACAGTAACATGATTGGGAAGCCATTTATCTTTGATGTCTAATTAAAGTTACGCAGTCGACAAATCGGCTTTCATTCATCATTCGCCTTTAATTGGAGATTATATAGAGTGACCTAGCGGTAAGCTTAAAAGCTTATAACGTAGAACAACGATCGTTACGAACAAACTGCAGATAATCCATTGTGTATTTTCTATATGTTTAACCACATCCAATATTCTTACCCACTCAAACATAAATCTTATATCATCAGTTGTTGAACCCATTTCTTTCAACTCTAATTTTATTCTGTTTTTTATCTGTTAATCAAGAACGTTTTTTTTATAATTTAATTATCCTCGTTACGTGATCTAGCGAGAATTTCAAACATACTGTGATGTCTGACAATATCGCATTCGTCATGCACGTGAACACATATACTTGATGTATTATTTATTCGTCATAAAATTTCCATGGTCAGTCATTAATGCATGTTTCTAACCTTCTAGTGGTCGAATCAATACCTAACTTCCCCTCGGTGGACGCAAGAGATAGCCCAATGTGGCTTTGCTATAAGAAAACATATACACAAATACCAACACCTAAAATTACCTCTACCACATTTAAACTCAAATATATCACTTTAGATGTGCATAAGTGTGAAATTATTTCTTTGCCCCTTGCAAGGTAATTATATTCTAATCACTTTAGATGTGTATAAGTATGAGATTCTGTCTTTGCACCTTGACAAATATTGTATTATAGTCACTTTATGTGTGTATAAGTATGAGATTCTATCTTTGTACCTTGACAAATATTGTATTCTAGTCACTTTATGTGTGTATAAGTGTGAAATTCTGTCTTTGTACCTGGATAAAGTATTGTATTCTAGTCATTTTATGTGTGTATAAGTGTGAAATTCTATCTTTGTACCTTGACAAATATTGTATTCTAGTCAATTTATGTGTGTATAAGTGTGAAATTCTGTCTTTGTACCTGGATAAAGTATTGTACTCTAATCACTTTAGATGATTATAATTAGGAGATTCTGTCTTTGCACCTGAAAATAGGTATTGTATTATTTTCTCAGCTTTAAAAACTACTTTTAAATGAACATGCGTATAGGTCCTACGAAATAGTTTAATGAAGCAATTGAATCTTCACATTTAATACGTGTTTACTCCCATACGTTAATATTATAGATATCTTTCTTTTGAGTATTAATTTGTTAATGCTATTAACCTTATCTAATTAGTTATGTACGATATTGTCTATTCTACTATTTGAGACACCATTTTTCTTTAAAAACATTTTAATATTGATTAATTTCTGATGAAAATATACATGTACTTGCTAACTATTATATAAGCACGATGAATCAATATTTCTCAGTATATTTCTTGTATGTGGTAGTTTTGAATATGAGTGTATCTGAAGAAGACAACACAGTATGTTCAAAATTCTCACTAGAGTAAACGACGAAAAAAATTTGTCTTTTAAAGAAAGTTCTTGGTTAAAGAACTAATACTAGAGCTAAAATAGAGGTTTGTTTGTTTGTTGTTAAGCGCAAAGCTACACTATAGGCTATCTGTGCTGTGCCGAACGCGGGTATCGAAACCCGGTTGTTTTAGCGTTATAGGCCTACAGATTTACCGCTAATCCACTGAACGAAAGGAGTTTAACAACAAACAAAACTATTATTCATGATTTAAGAATTATGTTTTAATATGTTTAACCAAGCGAGATATATAAAGTAATTCCTTTCTGAAAGTTTGTTATTAAGTACAAAGCTCCACAATGGACATCGAACCGAGATTTTAGCTTTATAATCCTTCTGACTTATGAGCACTGGGAGCACCTTTCTGAAAGATAATTTGTTTTTGACGTAGTGTTACCACTAAAACAACGCGTTCATATACTTTACTCTACATAAGCCTTCTTTGAAACAAAGAAAATGTAATGTTAGAAACTATATTTACAAATCGAAATGGTGTATTTAAGTGTTTTACACTCACAAAAAAGAAACCTATTATTCTGTGTTCATTATATCTTTACTAAGTCCATTCATTTTTTTATGGTGAAAAGATTAAACATATACGAGTTTTGAAAATTGAATTATTCAACTTTTAAGGATTTTTTAACTGTTAGTTCGTTAAATTAAGAATATAATATATGCGCACTAAAAATGAGTTTTGAATAATTCAGGATTGATAAATCTTCCTAGTTTAATGGTCAAATGCTCTAACAAAATCAAAATTAGTTTGACCAATGATCTTCAATTTAGCGTTCAAAACAATAAGGAATGAAGATGTAGAAGCATTCTTCTCCAGTATTAATACTTTTATTATAAATAATAATCATATGAAAAAAACTCAAGATATCTTAAGTTCCAAGCGTGGTTAAGTTGATATTATGCCCGGATTATCAATCAAACGACTTATAGTTCAAATACAGCTACTACAAAACCGTTCTCCACAATTTGGGGTCGTGTGTACGCTATGTAAGTCACACTTGAATCCAACTATTTGGTCAGAGAAGCGTAGCCAAAGGGTTATTGGTGGGTACTATTGACTAGGTACCTTCCCTCTTGTTTATCAGTTAAAAATTAGGGACAGCTATGCACAGATAGTCCATTATGTATTTTTGCATGAAAATTCTAAATACATCAACTATATCTTAAAATATGTTTGTGATGAAATTTTGTTTCCCTAGGACAGCATTTCCCAAACTATGTTCCGTCCGAGATTGATAGTGGCTCCGGGAGAAAATCATGACTTTAAATGTTAATAAAATATTTAACACTTTTTGTGCGATCATAACTTATTATGAAATAGTTTCTTATGTATTAGAATTAGATAATATTGATTTCTCATTGAAGAAGAATTATAGAAGATGCCATATCTATTCTACATATTATCTTAGTGGAGATGTTTGTACCTAAAATATATTATAAGCATAAAAATGAAAAAATTCATTAATATGTAATTTGATTAAATAAATAAATGAATAATATACAAATCTAGAGGGCTCAGCACGCGCAACATACCCTCTACACCGATATTTCACGTGTCTAGTGTTCCGTAAGCTTTATCTCAGCTGAAAAGTGTTCCGTGGCCAAACAGGTTTGGGAAACGCTGTCCTAAGACAAGTATTTTTAAGACACAATTGTTTAAAATACGAGGTTTTCTTTATAATCATTCTGTATGTAAATGTTGCGTAGTGTTTTATAAGATACGGGTACGGCGTTTGCCACTGATCGTTGTGTTCATGGATGCTTACCTGTTGCAAGACCGCGCTTTGTTTATCACGCCTGGGGTAGACTTGTTGCAGATCTCTTTCTAGATGGTTCTGGGTCCAGAAACTGATCCATATTCATTTTCTTTTACTTTTTGAAATTCTAAATTACCGATCAGAACACATCTTTATGGTTTGAGTGTATGAATATTTTGCGATGGAAATAGTTTTTACATATCCTTCCCACTACCTAAGTAACATCAAATAATGTTCAAAAGTAGTCCATCGTGTGGCTGTCATGTGACTTCTTGATCTGCATATTCAAAATCGTTTTATTAAAACGTAGTCAACCATCTGTATATATTAAAAAGTATCAGCACACTTTGATAACGGAGATGTAATGTTTCGTCGTTGAAGTCCATCTTAATAAGGGTGAGTTTATTTTTAAATTTTTTTCAGAACCGAGATCTGCTGATTCTCCTGTTGTTGTACACGGTATGTAGTCTGGAATGATGTATTATGAGGCTGAAAAAGGGTATAATCCTTCTGCATATTTTGATTCATGCACTTGGAGCAACGTTGTCTAGAATATTAAAATATGACTAGGCAATTATACGTTTCTTAACTATAGCTATTGAATAAAATTCAAATCAGTTAAAATGGCCCCTACCACGACATGACCCACATTTCTTTTCATATTTGAAACTACACAGTATATTCAAAGCGCTTCAAGTATCATCTGACCAGGACATTTCCATCCAGAGCAAACAATGAGTATAGAGATATCACTTCAAGCGATGTGTTTCCATTGTCTTGAATCCCATTTTCGATCCTCAAGGTTCAATGAGGTTCCACGTTTCGCATTCATAGCTATGGTGAATGAGATCCAGCAGCAAGAAGCTCCTTGTGCACAGTAGATGTGCTGGCCTGCATTCTTGAACTTTAATTAAATTCTTTAGTAATGGATATAATGTCAAGGTGCACATTTCATAACACATTCCAAAGAATGCGTGGATCGAGAAGTGAATAATTTTGGGAAGGTCGAGTCAAAATTCCTTGTTAACGATCAGTTATCTTCCGTTTCTTTAAAACATTACTTACATTGGATTGTGGTTTCAGTAGGCAAATTGAAGTGTTTCGAACAATCATATCACTATTCACTGTTCTTCGTAAACTATGTTTCTCATTGTATTTTGACTCCAACTGGCTGTATGTGGTAGCTGCTGACTCTTGTAAACTTTGCGCCGTGGAATGACTTGTAATTCACATGCAAATTCAATGGGAATGTTAAGCCCACTACTTGAGAAGTATATCGTAAAAAGAATTATAGAAGGATAATTGGAATGTATACTTTAACCATAAGAAAGAAAAACATCGTTATAAAATATCGTCCGTCATCTTTTCAGTTATCTGTTAGGGAAATAAGGGATATGATGATCAATCATATAAATCTAAAATTTAAACAATTTATTGTTAAGCCTACGCCGGTAAGTTAACATTTGGTAGACGTGGCCTTAAATATTTGCATTTAATATAAACTTAATGATCTACATTCTCAAAGCATAAAAATTGTTTGCCATTTGTTTATTTAAAAAACAATAGCCAGGAAGAATTTTTCGACCATAAACCTTCTTCAGGTGCTAGCTGTACAGAAGATAAAAATGAATTAAAAAATTAAGTAAATAAATAAAATATTTTTATATTTTGAGAGCTTAGATTATCAAATCTCTATTACCTGGAGAAATTCACTCTCAGAAAGACATTACTTAAGTTAAATCTTTACAGTTTTGATATTACGCTTTAAAACCAAAAACAACCTGGCACTGATGCTGTTTGTTTACAGTTACAGTTCTGATAATGTCCAGAGGTATCTTCGATCACTTCGCTGGAAGAGCAGTTTCTGGGAAATCTTTAATATTTGGACAGGATGTGACTTGTTTCGCATGAGAATACTCAACAGTATTGAAGTTCAGTGAGTTTACAGATCACTACATTATGTCAACTCCATTCTTTAAGGAATGTGTCAACCAGTTCAGTATATTAAGTATATTAGGACAGACGTTCTTATCTATTAGTCTTAAGACAGGACCAATTTCACCAGCATACGTTATTAATTACACCATTCCACGCGATGATTATAAATATAGAAAAATATCAGTTATGATATAAGCAGCAATTTATTTGCTGAACTGACTTGATTAATTTAATGCTTCAGCTGAACAAGCTCTCTTTTATACGAAGGCTTTATTTTCCATTGGTCTTTGTTAAGATTATAAAATAACTTGAACGGACAACTTCGTATAAAAGAGCTCATTCATAAGCTGCGACCGCACATGAAACCAAATAAGTTCAACATACAAATTGCTACTTCTAATAACATTCCACGGGATGTAAAGTTCGCTACATCCACTAATTCATATTTCTACCTATCTCAGGTTTCAAATTCTCTTTAAATAAGTACATATATATATATATATTTATCCGGTAGCCAGGTACAAGAAATATTTCTCCACACGTCTTTGGTCCACAGAATATGTTCTTGGCACCTTTTCAGGTTTTCTGTTTCTTGCTATGTGCAGAATGCACCTCACTGGGTGCTTGGCATAACTTCTTTACATTGACATAACATCCTGTACTGGAAGCAAACATCTGATTCAGTGGAGTTCTCCGGTAAGATAGCGGTAAGTCATTGGATTTACAACGCTAAATTCAGGGGTTCGATTCTCCTCGGCGGACACAGCAGATAGCCCGATGTGGCTTTGTTATAACAAAACACACAAACACACACTGATACAGTGGTTCCTTTCTAAGCGTCTATACACTGACATCACATCCTGTAGTGGAGGCAAACATCTAATTCAGTGGTTCCTTTCTTAGCGTCTATACACTGACATGACATCTTGTAGTAGAGGCAAACATCTAATTCAGTGGTTCCTTTCTAAGCGTCTATACACTGACATCACATCCTGTAGTGGAGGCAAACATCTAATTCAGTGGTTCCTTTCTAAGCGTCGATACACTGACATCACATCCTGTAGTGGAGGCAAACATCTAATTGAGTGGTTCTTTTCTAAGCATCTATACATTGACATCACATCCCGTAGTGGAGGCAAACATCTAATTCAGTGGTTCCTTTCTAAGCATCCATACACTGACATCACATCCTGTAGTGGATGTGATTCGGCGGTTCTTTGCGAGCTAGAATTAGCAGATAGTGGTCGTCTGTCTGTATTGTGGATGATGGCCTGGTATGTCCTTGTCTTTGAGGAACTGTACGATTGACTTTTTGTTGTTGTTGTTATTGTTTTGTTTCTAATCTAACCCAACCTAAACTAACATAGCCTTTTTTTAAGCGACTCCACTTTCTACTAAAGAATGTATGCCAACTTGCAACAGCCAGCTTTCATTGGTAGGTAGGCTTACGTTTGTTTAATGGCACTCCAAATGATTGAAATACCCATATACCCTCTTTGGGGTCTAGACATGGTTCACGGGCAATTTTGAAAACGGCAAACTTTGTGATTCATTTCAAGGAAATAAATTAAACAAGATCGTGTGAGGTCACTATATACAGCATATGCTAACTGATCAATCATTTTCATTTCATTTCAATCACTAATTACCAGATGCCTGACGCACTCGTGGAATAGCGTATAGTTTACGGACTTACAATGCTAAAATCCGAGGCTGGATTCCCGCGGTGAACACAACAGATAGATTAATGTGGCTTTGCTCTAAATCAAACAGACAAACAAAACCAGATGCCTAATTTACAAAACAATGAACTGAGAAGGCGGCTGACAGTGATTAATACGTTGTTATAGCTATAACATTACGAATTCCAGTTTACCGTTAGTTTTCTTGCTCAGTGAAGACTAATACATATGGATGTCTAAGACAGACTGATAATTAAAATGACATGATCTGTACTTTAAGGAGTGGTCTCAACAGTAACATGTATTGCTAGTTTAAATTCAACTCCCACGGGCGTCATAAGTAGTGCTAAAACTCTTCTAAATACAGACATATCTATTTATAAGGTAAATCTTACTGTCAGTATGAGATGCACTGCTAGTACTCCTTCCCTCAGTAAAATAAGTTCTGCTCTCAACAGTGTTTTGTTTTATATAGCGCTAATACCTCTTCCCTCAGTAAAATAGGTTTTGCTCTCAACAGTATTATATGTAATGCTAATATTCCTCCCATCAATAAAATAAGTTCTGCTCTCAACAGTATCATATTTTGTGCTAATTCTCCTCTCAGTAACATAAGCACTGCTCTCAACAGTATCATATTTTGTGCTAATTCTCCTCTCAGTAACATAAGCACTGCTCTCAACAGTATCACATAAACTCCTAATAATCCTACTCTCAGTAGAATAAATTCTAGTATCAACAGTGCTGTATGTACTGCCAATACGTCTCCTCTCAGAGAAATAAGTTCTGCTCTGAACAGTACATTGTGTATGTATTATTGAAACAAGAACATTGTATTCTTAGTAATTGTGCTCGGAAATATTTAGTGTGTGTGTGTTTGTGCATTATATCTATCTTTCCATACTATACATATAACTGATATCCAGTCTAATACTACAATCGATCCCTTGATAATAATATCAATGACAGAGTAGTTTACAAGCAATGACTTTAAACTATACATTTAAGCTATACAGAGACGAATATTTCACTGAAATTGTTTTGGTGTGAAAGCAAAACCGAATATTTTCTCTGGAGACCTTGGTCTTTGAATAATCGCTTAATTTGAACATACATTAACGTATTTAATTACAACACTAGTTTTAAAGTCATGAATGCACATTATATTTAATACAGAATTATTATACGATAGTAAATAGGGAAGTAAAATTAAATAGTTCAACAAACAACTACAGATGTTGAAGTGATATTGATATTTAATTCAGTTATACAAAATTCAGTCTCTCACAATTACTGTAGAATTGTAGCTTATCACTGCTTATGCCTAACGTGGATCAATCCAAGCAACATCATTCCCATTTCATCAGTAAAGAAACAGCCGAAACAATTTGGTTCGAATGTGGCTTTTGGTGAGCTATTAGAAAACTATCGCCAGTCTGAGATGTGGCTAAGTTTGAGCTCTACCTCTAATCCTAAAATGGCTGAAGTTGAAATCCGTGTTATCGTTGAGTCTACACGAGAATGTTTTAGGAAAGCTACCACTCTATCAAGTTTACGACCTAAATATTCCAAGAAAGTGTATAAAAAAGCAAGCATTCGTTGGCTGTTTGTGAATTTACTTGTACTCACTGTGACATGAAATATATAAAATCCATCTTTCGGTGTCTCTCTATATGTATAAAAGAACACTTCCCGTTAGAAATTGGGTACACTTAGCCATTGTAAATCAACAATCAGCCTGCAACATCAATATGAAATCCAGTCATATTAGTTTGTAGGCACAGCTCAAAACAAACAAGATCACAGGGCACTTGAAAGTTTCAAGTAATTCACCAAAAGTCAGTTTTGAGCCAAGCTATTGTATTACTAGTACAACATGTGACATCCCTGTCATATAGAAGTAATATGCGAAATGCATGTGCTATAAGGAGTTTCTCTTCTGAACGTGCACTCTGTCCTTAAATTTGTGATTCTAATTCTGAATCAAATTAAATATTTTAATTTTGTAAATTTGAAAATAAATGAGTTATATTATTCTGTGTGACTGACAATAATCAAATATAAAATTCATTGAAAACGCTTAAATAAAACTGTAATAATATGTTTTTTAGTACAATGCTACACACTGGGCTACATCCGTTCTATCTACCGCGAGGAATCAAACTTTGGATTTTCGTGTTGTAAGTTCATAAACTTATCACTGCCTCATTGGGGATATATAATAAAATGATGGAGAAAAAACCTCTTTCATAAGAAAATTTGTCTGACTCACTATTGTAGTTTGCACTTTTTAGGTTAAGATCTTTATTAAATAAACTTTAAAGTATATTTTTTGTTCAGAAATGTATAATATATAATACCTTAGATGTCTCTCTATCTATATATATATAGAAATCTACGGATACTTCTGTTATCAGAATAATAGTTCTGAGGTTATTTTGTGAAGATTTATGATGTTTATTGCTGAATAAGACCTACATGATTGATTATTCGTTAAATATATATATATATAATTAGTCTTAGGTTTTGTAAATATATTTTAGCTCTCTCTGCATTCCGAGATCGTTCAGTAAATATTTCATTTTAGCAACTTTTCACTGCACTCCCGGAGGCTCAGCCATAATTCTGAAGGTTCATAACACTAAAAATTGGGTTTCGACACCAGCAGTGGACAGGCCATATACTAGTTCTTTGTGTAGCTTTGAGCGTAACGAAAACAAACAATCATTTTTACAAGAAATTCGCTACCTCATGAATATTGATAATAGACAAGAGCATACGAAAAGATAAAACTAAAATAATCAATGCGTGCAAATAATTTTAAAGCAGCTAGTGAAATCTCTTTCATAAGAAAAGTTGCATGAAATACTACAGTAGTTTGGGTTTCTCAGTCTTAAGATTTTTTTGGAAATATATTTCAAAGTGTACCTTTAGTTCAAAAATGTATAATACTTGATGTTTTTTTTGGACTTGGGGAAACGTAAGATTTATTTAAGAAATTCAAATTTTCTGTTCTCTTCGTATTTTCTAACATCCACAGGAAGTGATTCTAAATTGTATTGTTTTTCATCCATATTTCATTTGGAGTCAAGCAAACCTAAAAACCTGTACCTAATGTTTGCACAGTTTGATTTAAGATGAAATAAACTCATCGTTAAAACTATCTTTCAGAGAAATAATATGGACAATTCCTAATAAACAAAAATGTATGTGACTCAAGACTAAGTTGTACAGAAAGTTTATCAACGAAAGTGAAAAACACAGTAAAAGAAGCATTTGCTATACACGATATTGTGTTCTTTTATCATTATTATCAACGAAAGTGAAAACCACAGTAAAAGAAGCATTTGTTATACACGATATTGTGTTATTTTATCATTATTATCAACGAAATGAAAAAAACACAGTAAACGAAGCATTTGCCATACACGATATTGTGTTCTTTTATCATTATTATCAACGAAAGTGAAAAACACAGTAAAAGAAGCATTTTCTATACACGATATTGTGTTATTTTATCATTATTATCAACGAAAGTGAAAAATACAGTAAAAGAAGCATTTGCTATACACGATATTGTGTTCTTTTATCATTATTATCAACGAAAGTGAAAAACCACAGTAAACGAAACATTTGCTACACACGATATTGTGTTCTTTTATCATTATTATCAACGAGAGTGAAAAAACCACAGTAAACGAAACATTTGCCATACACGATATTGTGTTCTTTTATCATTATTATCAACGAAAGTGAAAAACCACAGTAAACGAAACATTTGCTATACACGATTTTGTGTTCTTTTATCATTATTATCAACGAAAGTAAAAAACCACAGTAAACGAAACATTTGCTATATACGATTTTGTGTTCTTTTATCATTATCATCAACAAAAGTAATGGCTTTTATATAAAGCCATCAAAGTTATTTCTAAGACAGGAACTAACTGTTGAACAAGATACACTTAAAACACTAGCATTCAAACCAAAGAAGACACCCACATCTTGTTATCTAACTGGTAAAACATTGAACAACCTTAACAAAGTCTGTTTTTACGAGCATGTAAGCTCAAAAGGAATTCTTTATAATCTTTCCATCTACTCAAATTGAAACATTCTATCAGAAAACACTGAAAAAGTTGTTTTAACAAACATTTAGAGTGGTCTTCTAATAAGGTATTTTATATATTTATGAGCTGCTACTAAAAGTCAATAAACGCAAGGATAAAAAAAAAGAATTTAGAAATAGCTTATTATGATTTTTACGTTGTTTTAAAAACTACTAAGGACTCATTGCACACTGAAAATAAAAAGTGAAGCCTCATTATAACAAATTGCCATCATAGCACACTTAATAAATGCGAGAGCGAGAAGCGGATGAATATTCGAGGAAGTTTTGACGTTTTTCTAAGATGGTCTATTTATTGGTTTTCTAACCAGAAAGAGACTGAATAATTCTCTCGTTTGTATTCTTACAGTGGCTTTACGCCATCAATTTCTTTCTTTCTAATTTGGATGTCTGAATGGTGCTTAGTGGTTAGCATGCATGGCTGTGAATTTGAGGGTCCATGGTTCACGTCCCTTTACTGTGGATACTTTAAAAGAATGACGGTAATACTCCGCCATTCGATTAAAGTAGCTCAAATTTGGTTGTAGGTGCTGTTGCGTAGCTATTTTCCTGTAGTCTCTAAGTTAACAAATTAGAGGCGGTTAGCGCAGAGAGCCCCTGTGTAACTTTGCGCGAATTTCCGACACAAATAAATAAGCTTTATTTTAAAACAGTGCCAACATAGCACCAACTGTGTAGTTACTATAGTGGGTGCTAATCTAAGCTGTCTCGACCATCTAATGGACGAATTGGATTTTGGTGGGCTAAATTTGATAATTTAAGTCTATCTGTCCGATTGTCGTTTGAAGTAAGTCTGATTGTAATTGGTTCAACTATTAGTGGCAACGCCGCTTTATATTTTAATATACCCTAGCTTGAAATTTAAAAGACACTTAAATGAAACTCGTTCTTCTTAACCTTTGTTAAGATAGCTTAGAGTGCGTTATTTCTTTAAGTTCTGCATGTTAGAGTGCATTATTTCTTCAAGTTCTGCGTGTTAGAGTGCGTTATTTCTTCAAGTTCTGCGTGTTAGAGTGCGTTATTTCTTCAAGTTCTGCGTGTTAGAGTGCGTTATTTCTTCAAGTTCTACGTGCATTTTTTAGCGTTTTTAGTGTCAGTTCAGTTTCTTGAAAGAAAATTCAGTTTTTCTATTCTGGTGTCTTTTGTGTTCCGTATGTAAATCATTTTCCATTATTTAATTCAAACTTACTCTGTATGAAGCCCCGTTTTGTTCTATTATCCAGCCAGTTTCATTGTCTGTGTTTATAGAGCATAAAGTGCTCAGCCTTAGTCTTCACCATACATATCCTCGACTCTCCTGCATTGCAGATATATAGATATACTTGTATATCTGTGTATCTTCTGGGTGGCTAGACTTTGACGCTGGATTTATAGTTAAAAGATGTCCATTTTCAGCTGCCTGTATAGGTAAATTATAGCAGGATGTTTCTATGTTCTTTGTACCAGTATAAGAAGGATCTCTTCGTTTCCACTCACTACTTTATAGAAACTTTTAACTACTATAGAAGAGTAGTAAATGTTTTCTTTAACAACTGAATAAATCTCTATGCTGTTATTACAAGAAGCAACAAACTGTTGCAGTTACACAAACTCCACTCGATAAAGAAAAGTTAAAAGCATACGTGCATTGAAAAGTGCTTTGAACATAAAGCTCAGATAATATGGTTAAGAGGTTTTTATTTGTATATGCATGAAATCATGTTTCATTTAGTAATAGAAAACGATATTGGAAAAACGATGACATTATTAGATATTTTATCGATAAATTAGAACTGTTACTTGATAAAACTATTGTTGAGATTAATAATCATCTGGAAAACATTTTACTACATCTTCCGCAACAGCTAGAGTGAACTATCTTTCAGAATCAATTCATTCCTAAGCATCAAATAAAATCTTACTTTGAGAGTTCCGTCTAATTTAACACTTCACAATCAGAGAGAGGGAGGAATCGTAGAGATGTTGTATTTTAGAGCTTTCTTTAAAATAATTTTGAAACAATTTTAACGACCAAAACAAGTCTTCACAAACTGCTAAGCTCAGCGATTGACGTCGTAAACTGTTTGATAGCCTGCAAATGAGTTGCACACAGATGTTAAAGTATTAAAATTAGGCAGAACTTCACATAAAAATTGTGTTTAAAAAGATTAAGTTTGAACTTTTATGTATAGTTGAAGACATAAATTTCTAAATAAACGTGATTCTTTAAATACGCCTCATACATTTCTTATGCATTTACTGATTTAAATTTCAGATAGTTTCTGAAGTATAAGTTAAGCATAAAGTTTATGTCAAAGTTATCCCACCGGGGAACGGTAAAAACTTAATCCAGTAGATTTCAATCTGGTGTACACAATCTTGATTGCACTGTTTTTAGTTATATAACAATTATTTATTGTTGTCTAGTGTTATTTCAATAGTTTCTAACCTACGTTTAGTCGAAGCAATAAGAGATCAGTAAGAACAATTTATTTTCACGCATACACAAAGACTAAAAAATAAAAATTACAAATGTAATTTTAAAGAAATTTTAAACGTAGGCACCCATTTCCCAGTGGTTCAGTGTTAAGTCTAAAGGCTTATAACGTTAAATACCGGGTTTCAATGTCAATAGTAGGCACAGCAAAATTTGCCCATTATGTATTTTTGGGCTTAACAACAAATAAACAAAGAAAATCAGACGTAAGTACGATGAAGTGAAAATAAAGATTGAGAAAGTAATACTTCACGTGTATATTAAGGTTATCTGCCAGAAATAAGTGTACTTAATACAACAAAATTAATTTCCATAAGTACTGCTAGCTGGTCTACGTATTTTACTTAGAAAATGAGTGAATGATCTTTGGTCAGTTAGTTATAATGAGTGTTGCAACAGGAAAAAAGAAAGTTAATGAGTACGATGCAAGGTGTGAACCACGTCGGCAGCAAATGCTATGCTAATAAGTCTATAATTTGAAAGCTAAGTCTCTCTTTGTATATATATATATATATACCGGCATTTATTAGATTTATTCAGAGTTTTTGGAAAGCCAACCGTATTTGAGAAAATCTTACGCAGTATCATAACTTGTCCAATGTATTCTTTCTTTTCATGCTCATCATCATACTTTCACTCTTATTTGTGGCAAAAATTAATAAAATGAATCACTATATTCGAGGAATCTCTCTTGGTGCACTGGTGTACATTTGTTTAAGACTGAGATGTTGTTGTAAATTCAATAAATGAATAAATAATCTTCGTAAATACAAATATGAAAGGAACGCACATGACTTGAAGCTTTTGAGACCACCAAGTCTTTGAGGGAAAGATGTGCAGTCATACTAAATTGAAAACGTATGAATGCTTGAATACTTCAGGATTAAAATACCAAAACTATATACATATATAAGTCAAAAGTTCTAATACTATAAATTAAATCAGCTGTATATAGGCAATCAAATCAGCATTGTACATCAACGATGAAGTTAATACAAACCAAAGCCAATCAGCACTATACACTAACGATGAAGTTAATACAAACCAAAGCCAATCAGCACTATACACCAACGATGACGTTAATACAAACCAAAGCCAAGAACTACATTATGAAATCTGATAAAAAACGAAGAAACTTTGACCATTATCATTCCTTCTCATTACCATTAACTCACAACGGAAAATGTCTGTGGTAATAGCTCTCCAAAAGCACTGGGGATATTTTATCTATCAGACATGATCCAAACACAAGTATCGAACTAAGTAGATGCTATAGAGAATCACAACTGGATTCAAACAGCAAAAGGCAGAAGGATTTGAGACGTTGTGGTTTAAGCACTCAACTCTTAACCCTTAATTTCATTCTCAATAGTAGCTATCTAGTTGTACATCTGTGTTTGGACCATGTCTGAAAGATGGAATATTCCCAACGCTTTTGGGAGATATGACCACAGACATCTTCCGTTATGAGTTAATGGTAATAAAAAGGCCTGAGGATTAATAGTAGACAAGTTTCTTTGTTTTTTTTCAAGTCTCGTAGTGAAGGTCTTGGCTTTGATTTGTATATATATATTTAAACGCCACGGTCGCTTGCTACAATCATGTATGTGTACTTAAAATGTTCATATTGATCTCAATTCACATTCTTTATCGAGAAGTCAATCATGTTGGATGCCATAGTATATACAGTGTTATTCACGATTCTTATTAGTAAATAAATATGTCTGTATATTATGTAGCAACTGATTTAAGAGTTATCAGTTCACAAAATATCAGCTACGTAGGAGAAGAAAATAGTACCATCTATTGTTATGTTTACGAATACCAGTAACTTAAGTGATTTCAACACTAACAGTTCAAATATAAAGTATGCTAAAAAGTTGAGCAGTGGCATTATAAGGCAATAATGAATGACATAAAATTATATTTTAAAAATCAGAAATTTGATATGCAGTATGTTTGAAAACATTTTTTTAAGGATTTTGTTTATTAGGGTTTTAACGAAGATTTCTTAATCACATGTTTATAATCCTATTATAGAAGCGCCTTATTATGTTAAACATTTTTGGATTTTATTAAATATAGAGAGATTGGGAAAGTTAAGATACAATTTGAGACACCAATTTGATATAAACCTTTCTAGGGTTAGAGATTTCATTTTTACTTCATTTGTTTGTTTGAGAGCAAAGCCACATTGGGCTATCTGCTGTGTCTCCCGCTGGGAATCGAACCCCGGATTTTAGTATTGTAAGTCCACCGAAAAGTGATCACTTTTGGGAAGGGTAAAAGTTCTTTCTGATGTAAGATATTTATATACTCAGATTATAAAGATGTGTTCGATGATTTCAGATTTCAAAAACAGGAATATTCCTTTTACTTAATGGCACTTGAAAAAAGGAATATGGATTAACTTGGGAACCCAAGACCATCCAGTAAGAGACCTGCAGCAAGTCGTACCCCAGCCGTGGTAAGGAAAGTACAGCGTTTTGTAACAAATAAGAATCCACGAACAGAAAGACCAGTGGCAAAATCCGTAAACTTGCTCCAGGGAACTGTGTACAACGCAATCAAGAAATATTTCCGTCTGCAAAGAAACGACACAAGTCACGAGTACACAAGTAGCTTCCATGACATATCCATTCAACTTTCGCATACCTCAAATAGCTGGAAAATCAAATAGGTATTCATGCTGTTGTATACAAAGATATATGGGTCAAATCAGCGTTCGTAACTACTATGGATTTCTGTGCAATCAAAATGTTGAAACGAGCACTTGGAAACCATCGTCTTCCTACACTAGATAGATTATAGAAAGCAGCAGAGAGGATTCATGTGCTTTGGAGATGGAAACCATAAGGCAGAGCCTTTTTTATTCAGAGCTATTATGCATGTTTGTAAGATCGAGTATGGCTAGAACTGGCGATACCGACTGTTAAGACGTGGTTATGCTCCAAAATCGTTTTAATATAACGTGCTGAACCTCTGTATTTTATAAAGGTACATGTAATTTATCGATTAATCGAACAAGGTCGTTTGCGATACAAACAAGGTCGTCACACTATAGAGATGTGTCTATTTGCATTATATATATCTATCTCAACAAATTGAATAAGCTTTGAATTAATAACGGTAATGTCGGCATGGAGTCTCAAATGTTTTAAATATTAAGCACAATTATAATGATTTCATACAATAAACAAAGTAAGACAAACAAAGCTGACCTAAACAGTTTTATCTAATCACGTAAAAACATTAAAAAAATCCATACATAGTGTTTTACATTAGTGTCTTTGTACTTCAGTTCAGTCCCGGATGACCAATATAAAAGGAACTTTATTAGTGATTTGCCAAACGTGCCGAACTAAACCACGATGAAACCGTGTTCAAGAATAGCAGATAAATCAGTTTAATGCTTTAGTTTGCTTAGAAACTGGTGAAATTTGGTTGCAGAAGAAAAGACGTTCTTCAGCATATGAAGCAATTTCGACATTAAACGAAACTTCGCGAAATCTACATGGGTTGACACCCAATTAGCGAAGAGACAGTAATTTATGAAGTGAACGCAAGTATTTCCTCTCAGCGCCTTTAAAGTTGGAGTAAACTCGAACCTTTTCTCTTTATTTATCTGATCGAGCTCTGATTCCAGTTAAAATACATCTTAATAAAGACAATCTTTCGAAACGCCCTTCACATTGAATCTACAATAAATCTAAGCTATCGTCACAGAAACTACGCAGGAACGTAATTTTGACATTTAGTAATTATGAAGTCTAAAAGGCACAGCAAAATTCGTGCAAGCTGGAGATATGAAGCTAATCTTAAGACAGAGTTCAGACAACGTATGAAATAGTGTTCGTTCTTATCAACCCAAAACAGTTTTCTTAATGTCCAAAAAGATGAACAAAATGGCTCCATTTAAGCTTTTTTTTTTATGCAGAGAAGAACCGGATGGAAGGATATATCATAAAAATACGTAGAAATCGAGAAGAAATAACCAAGCATATTCAGCAGGACTAAGGTATAAAAACAGTTTTTTCTCATTTCGAAGAAAACCAATCTTACCTGGTAAGTACAGCAAATAGTAATATAAACATTTCTCAATCTAAGGAATCGAGCTTTAAGGGGATTATTAGATAAAACTGATTTCGCTCTTTAAACTTTCAATTACTTGAGAGGCTTTCAAGACAACAAACGCATAACAACTCCAAATTAGTTAGAGCGTCAACATTTAAGCTGTTTTTTTTACAGTTGAGCACTTATTATATGAGTCAGACTATGCCAGGAAAATGTACAAATGTGTGACGTGTATTTAAAATACCAGTGACATAACCAGTTTGAGACTCAATAGATCCGATGAAAGTCGAAGTTATTTTTAACATATGTTTGTTGTTAAGTTATGTTTCGCACTTTTCTGGGTGGAATGGACATTATTCATAGTATTCTAACTCTAAGAAACAGCCAGAAGTAACTGATGGGAAGATAACATTATTATCTATAATCTACATGAATTTATATATGAATTTTCTATCTTTAATATACGAAACAAATAACAGAAACACAACCAGTACTTCACCGACTGATGTCAACAGGTTCCTCTAGTTAGTTTCTTACCCTAAGTGTTATATTAGAATTACACAGCAGACTTCTGCCTGAATTCTTTATACATCAAAACTGAAGTATATACAGTAAACAAAGCAACCTTTCATATTTTAAATTTTTAACAAGGAAACTATTTACAAAGAATGAGTTCCACATAATTTTTTTTTCTTAGAATCAGTATATACTTCGAGGTTCAAACTTTAAACACGAAGTCTATGAAACCTGTTTTAGTCGCAAAACGTACAGAAAAGTGAGCTATTGTAGAACAAATGGAGCTGTTCAATTTTGTTTTAAATTCTGCAGTCGTCATGAATAAAATTTGATAAAATTTGAAAGCAAGCAATAGAAAGTTAGTTTTAACTTCTTGTTTATAGAAAGAACCAATTCAAAAAGTCTACATATTTCTTTCTGGAAGCTTTTGTGAGACCGAATGGAATTGAAGAGAAGAAGAAAAAACTCCAAAGAAGACTTTTAATCTGTTACAGTAATGCTCGTAATTTTTATGGATTATTTTCATCATATTTTTCTAGTTGATATGCATATAACCTAATCATAAGCTTGCAGGGCTGCGGTTTAATAGGTCCAAGGTTTCAGACGTGACGTATCTTTGAGCAATCTTGGCAATTTATGCTGTGACAGTGTTATAAAAGTGGCAAGAGTAGCCGCGTAGGCAATGAGTATCATTGATTTGTCAACCTTCTTCAGGTCAGAAGTAATAAATTAGAAAAGACTAGGACATTCAGGCTGAAAATACCAAACGTTTTGGGGTAAGTCAACTTTTTTTCCAATAAAAATATATAAAGTGAGTCAAAGAGGCATGTGTGATCAATAAACAATACCAATTTACTTATGGGCTCAAAATCTCTGCAATAATAGCCACTTCACGAACTAAACTCACAATTTTTGGATTAATAACTTTTTCTCTTTAGACGTTATGTTTTTATAGGAATATTGCAACATAAAATTTGTCATTTAAAACAGAGCTTACCTATGAACAAACATAAATATAAAACACCATTCAATCATTATTATTAGTCATTACAAGTAGGTGACACATGTTACTTTATTCACGGTTCCTTACCTCATTTGCATAAAACTTAGTTGTTGAATCTAAAGAAATTCTTGGGTATATGTTTTTGAGATATGATTCAAATAACAACCAGTTACTGTTCGTACTTTACGATTACCGTTTGACAGCATACATGCACTTAAGGAACAATGATGATGAGTTGTTTAGAGGTTTTGCAATAATTATATTTGTTTTAGGTGAGAAAAGTCGTTCTTCGATATGTCTGTTAAACTTAGCCAGTGTGTTGCAATTATTTTATTCTGAAGGTTTATAACCTAAAACCCAGGCTTCGATACTTGTGGTGGGCACAGCACAGATAGCCCATTGTGAAGCTTTGTAATTAACAACAAACAAACAAACGAAAATTGATTCTTTTGTGACACCTGAGAAAAATGTTCTTTCATTATGAAAATTACAATAATTTCAAAGAACTTGAATAAACGCACCAATGACTCACAAACATTAATTATTAAGTCAACACACCTCCATCAGGGGGCGCTGTTTTTTCTCTTTTGTCTTCACACTTTGCCTTTAAGCTGCTCAAAAGTTCCAGTAGATCATCCATAAGAATCCGATGACTAGATGAAAAATCACTTGGAACTGTAAATAGAAAGTAAATTAAAGTTAATTTTTTATGAGGTTACACCATTCTATTTAGATAATACATAAAAAGGTGCTTACAACTATGTAAGAAAACGGGCAATTACAACAATTCAATGGCAACAAACAACGTAAAAAGTATAGTAGGTGGTAACAAGCAATTTTCTAATATTATTTATTTGCAACTATCAATAACTTATGTGATGTATTACAAACTTAAATCACGAAAAGACAGTAACAGTTACGAACTAACGGTTTGTGGCGAATGAAGGGCACATGCATGTAGTTCTTTTGCCATGTTAAGTGTAATCACTTATAACATTATTAACAAACATGGCGACAGAGAAACCTATGTGCGTCCTGTGGATAACATAGATGAAATCGCCCATTCTTTTGCAAAGACAATATCGTAAGATGTATGGAAAAGATTCAACAGTTAAGAATTATGTCAAAAAAATGGTACTGACAGTTGGAAGAGTGCTACACAAGAAAGGTGTTGCGATAAGCACACTCTCCAGATATCACTTCTCTGGACTTTTTCTCTAGATTTATGTGAAGAACATTGTCTACAGGACAAAGGTGACTGCTTTGGGGACACTACGTGAACGGATCACCGATAAAATAGCAACTGTGATGCCCGATATGCTGACCAACACACAGATAAATATTGAGGGCCACAAACGGAGCACATGTAGAGGCGTACTGATGGCAAATGATGTATGGCAAAAACTGCATACATGTGCCCTTCACTCACCACAACCACTAAGTACGCAAATGCTACGGTTTTGGTGTAGTTAAAGTTTGAAATACGTCACAAAATTTTCGAACACCACGAATATTTTAAAACTTCCCAAAGCAGCTGAGTCCTCAGTGAACCCATGGGTAGAAACCCATTGAAACCGATATATAAGTATATGGAAGATTGCGAGGTCATAAAAGACTCGTTTAATGCTCAGCAAACACAATGAAAATTTTAGTGTATCATAAATCATGAAAAGCTTAAGAAAAGTGACCATGGTTGTTTATCAAATAGACAGGCATAAATTTAAGTATTGTGGAAAATATCTGCATTTTACTTTAGCCAACCAGGATCACCTTACGCATACTAAAGGTGTCTAACACTTTCTCATTAAAGATAAATATATTATCACTGAGTGAAATTGAAACACTTCTTTAATTCAATTTTAATGTATCACTTGGTGAATATGTAAGTCACTTTTGTAGTGCAGTTTTCATGTAGCACTTAGTGAATTTATCAGACATTTTATAATACAAATTGTTTTTTGTTTATATAGCATTTCATTAATTATCCCAACGCATTAATATAAAGTATCCGTTAATTTATTAGAAACATTTGTACTGTAGGTAGGAAAAACTGTTTATATTTAGTATAAGAATAACCAAATCAATAATATGGAACACAATTTTAACCAGTTTCTGATTGCGTACTTTAAGCTATAAGTAACAAGACCAAAAGGTTCTAACGTATTTAAAGTGGTTGTCTGTTATTCCTTTGTTACTTCAGCAAAATCATTTTACTGAAAGACTAGAAACGAGATCTAAGATTGTGTGTGTTTTCAAACACATTACTCAAGATAAATACACTTGTTTCAACTTATAAAGCATCGTAAATTGAATAAGTTTTGTGCTGCCCTTAACACAAAGAACAAATGGTTGTGTTTTTTGTCTGGGGGTAATACTATTAATTAGAAACAACAACACAAACAATGGATTTATACTTCATTTCAGCCACAGGTGAATGAATAATGTACAATACGTGCTCATCCGTTGGAGTGGGATGTAATGCACTAGTGTTTATTTAACCACTACGAACGATTTTAGAAGCAAAGGGTGAAATGCTCCCTTAACATAAGGCAACATATTTCTAGATTTTTCGAATTCACATGTAATCCTCTTGATTTCCGTGTTTGTTGCATAATTTCGATTCGAATCGTACATCTTTATGCCGAAATCCATATTTTTATGTTTGTTTTTTTGTT
>NW_013667421.1:93998-103518 GCF_000517525.1 Limulus polyphemus
TGTTTACCCTTTTTTTTTCGTTTCGTTTTCTACATTTCATATTCCTTAATTTTCATTTTAGCACCTTGACTTGCTGGCAGACGACACGAAAGTATTGACGTGAAAATGTGTGTGAAAATGGATGAATATTTGACAAGACAACTTTAGAATGATTAGCGTGAAAATAATGATTTACTTACTATCCATGATGATGATGAGGACTTGAAATCAGCAAAGAAAAGGACGTGGCAAAGCGATCGTAATACATAGAGAAGTATTCTTTCAAACATCGCTACTGCTTTTCTAGTATTGATACTTCCGACTATATCCTCAAGGTAGCACTTTATACGAAGTCTCAGAATGTAAAATTACCTTTGTTAGTGTTGATCGTTATTTATAAGAACTTTAATGTGAAAGTAAAGAAAAATGTATAATATATCAATCACATCATATCTGATATATCTAGAGCCGACGAGATCCATATTGCTCAATACCAAGGCACTTCAGACCAACTGAAATACGGAAGACACAGTAGTGGTTGAGACTCTATTTATAATAGCAATCTGTAACGGCGTGGATTGGATTAAACTGGAGAACTTAATTCGGGATAAGAGAGAGTTTAGCTTATTGACTTGTTAACTGATTGTTGTTACATAATATGAAAAATAAATCATTTCTCTCATCATGAAAACAACGTTTTGTTCTGTTTAATCGAATTAGCAGAAATTTAAGGAATAGGTAGTTTATATCTCCATAACTGTTAAAAAAACCGCGAATTTCGGACAGGTCCCAAATCCCGCCTAATATGTTCTCACCCCCTCCGCGGCTATAAACACTATAGATTAACCGTTGCTACACGATACACGACAACGGTGAAAAAAAGGTAACGCTTATAAAAAGCGATAAATTAATGTATGTGACAAAAAAATAGATACAGACTTTACGAAATTCATGTGACAAGGTGACGATGTAGACCTTAAGTAGTATTGTCTTTGTTCTGTAAAAAGCTGGCCTTGTAAACGACATTCATTTTTTTTTACTGTTAAGCTGATCGATCCTAGATGTAGAACAAGAAATTTAGAAAGCCAGTAAAACGTGTATGCTCCGATTTTTAAATACTCTTTTTTTTTTGTATTGGTTTTGAACGACCACGCTTCAGATGTTAATGATAATACTACATTGAAAGATGCTTGACTTAACTTAATTTTCGCTTATCACTTCGGTAAAAGAAATGATTAATGCTAAGAGCAGGCTTTAGGAATCGGATCCATAGATCTTCAATGTTTCACAATCCTTAGACGTTGATTGTTTGTCGAATTTCGCGCAAGGCTACTCAAAGGCTATCTATGTTACCCGTTCCTAATTTTGGAGCAATAGACTAGATGGAAGGCAGCTAGTCAACATCACCCAGCACCAACTAAAGACCGAATAGTGGGATCTGGCCGTCACTCCTATAACGCACTCATGGCCCCAAAGTGTAGAGCGCGATTTTTTTTTGCTTGGTGGTAACGGTGTACGAAACACGGAAACTCGATCCATAATCCGTTACAATAACAAGGGGACCATATTTTGTCCTTCTTAGCACTGCTGATTATATTAAACTAGTAGGTTTAAACAAGTTGACCACAAATTAGTGTGATTTTCTTCACTTATGACTTAATATGTTCAAGCTGATGGTGTTACTGGTTGTTTTTTGTTGTTAAGCACAAAACTGCACAATTATCTATCTGTATTGTGCTCACCATGGGTATCGAAACCCAATTTTTAACGTCATTAGTCCAGAAATTTACCGCTGAGCCACTGAGAAGGAGGGGGTACTGTATATTCGATATTAGCTATAAATTTACTTGGTTATATATATATTTTTAACAAGCAAATTATTATAAACTTATATTAGTTCATAACATATTTAAAATTGTGTTTCTGTTTGGATTTTCAAACATCAGTTTCACAGTCATAAGAAATCAGTCCTTTTATTCCAGATTTAATAGCTGTCGATAAATGAACTAATTCTATATTAAAACGTTATTATAAGTTTACACTTATTGATATATGTTTCAGTTTTTGCATTACCTGTGAAGATAAAATGATATATTTGATTGTTTTAGAGCAAAGCCATACTGGACTATCTGATGTATTCACGTGGGGAATCGAACCCTGAATTTTAATGTGTTGTAAACTTACCGCTGTACTACTAGGAAGGGATAAAATGGTTTTGAATACCTGGTAATTTGATTGAAAAACTCTAATTTCTCTATCTTTTTTTTTTTCTACTTTTGATGAAAATGTTAAGCTTTCAAGAAATACAATTCAAAAGTGAATCCATCAGTGTTTTAGTTATGTTCTTTCAAAATTATTTGTATGGAATGAGTAATTAAAAATAACGATAAAGATGTAATTTTTTCAACTTTAAGAAATGGTTATTTGTTTCTAATGAGTTTCGTGCAAAGGTACACAACGCGATTTGCGCTAGCCGTCCCTAATTTAGCAGCGACAAACTAGAGGGAAGGCAGCTAGTCATCACTCTTGAAATACTCTTTTACAAACGAATAGTGGGATTGACTGTCACATTATGACGCCCCCACGGCTGAAAGGGCGAGCATATTTGGTGTGATGGGGATTCGAACCCACGACCCGCAAATTGCGAGTCGAATGCCCTAACCACCTAGTCATGCCAGGCCCCAACATTAAGAAGAAAACTTGTTTTCTTGTTTACACAACATGTTTGCTTGTTTAATTTTCGTGCAAAGGGCTCCGTGCATTAGTCGCTTGTTATGTAGAAGTGATAAACTAGGAAGGCAACTAGTCAACGCCAACAATCGTCAACTCTTGGGATACTCTAATCGAATAGTAGGCTTGATCTTCACATCATAACACCGCTACGGCTAAAAAGGTGACTAAATTTGGTGATGGGACACACAAAATGTATTCGTGAAATTGAAGTGTTTTTACCTTTAGACCTGAATCAATACGCATTAAAAGGATCCAGCAAAATTACAATCACGGTGAAGTCCAGTGTCACTAAACTAATTGATACATTATGCAGCATTGCAAGCCTGTATACTACTTAAATTAACATACGGAAAACAAAAAACCATTTGGACATTCAATGATGTCCTTGCGCACCCACCCTCGAAAAAATTACAATTTACTTTATCTTTATTTTAGGAAATTATTGATTCTCTAAATTGCTGGTCTCCACATCTCATGACGGCAGTTCATTCCATAAGTGAATCACCCTTTATACAAAATTAAAACCGCCTTAACTGGAGTCTAGTTTTATTTATTTTTAAACCATAAATATTTGTCCTGTCATTCTTGAATCCCTCAGATTCACCCTAGAAGCCATTCTCTAAACCTTGTCTAATAAGTAGATATTCTTTCACAAAACTATATACAGTATTCCAAGTAAGGCCTAATTAGTGATTTGTATAAAAGAAATAAATACGTCTTTTCACCTATGAGCAATAGGTCTATAAATACATCCTAAAGCTTTGCATCTAGCAACAGAAGAGGCACTTCTTTGATGGCTTGTGTGAGTTATTCAGCACTATGCTCAAAATTCTTTTCTTCAGTGACGCTATCGAGTGGGATCCAATTTATATTAAATGTGTGATCCAAATTATGCTAACCCAAATGCATTATCTTGTACTTACTATAATTAACGGTAATTTGCCATATAATTGTCCAATTCACCAATTGATCCAAGTATTTTTATAATATCTCAATATCCACAGTACAGCTAGAAATACCAAATAGTTTAATATAATCAACAAATTTTACTAATTTACTAATTATACTCCTATCAATATCATTAAGGCAAATAAAAATGGCGAATGCATTCAACCCTGCACCACTCCTTCAGTAACATCGGCCCAGTTTGAGTGGACTCTAATAATAATCTATTATTCCTCCCGTACATCCACCCTACATCCCAATTATCTAGTCTTTCTCCAGTCACTAACTGCGCGATTTGCTGAGCTAATCTTTAGTGTGGAACCTTATCTAAAGCTTTTCGGAAATCTAAGTATGCCAAACCTATATCCTTTCCATCATTCAGATAACAAGTAACGTACCTTAAAAAAAAAAATATAACTGATTGTTTTTGTTTTTTTTTGTGAATCCATGTTGGCTTTCATTTATTATATCCCATTTCACTAGATGGCCTTTTTTTGTCAGACTCTCTAGAATGTTTCTTCTTACATAAGCAAGACTAATTGGCTTCTAATATCCAGGGAAACTCTTATCACTCCCTTTGAAAATAGTAATACATTAGCAATTTTCCAATCCACAGGCATCTGTCTATTGTCTACTGACCTATCGAAAATTAAAGATAAGGGCTCGCATATCTGATCTATGACCTCCTTCAAAAGCCTTGCCTGGATCTAATGGTTTATTTATTAGTAATCTCCCAAAGTTTATATTTATCACCAAAGGATTACTATCTAGACGAATCATCCCAATTCCGATATTTTTCGTAGAATGCTCAGGGTCAGGAATATTACTAATATCGTCTGTTGTGAAAACAGAAGAAAAGAAAACATCTGATAGCTTAGCCATCTCAAAGTCTTAAACAAAAACCTTGCCATCAGCATCCATTAATTGTCATGTCCCTTTTTACGTACTTAAAAAAATTCCTTGTTATTGTTTTTAACACTATCAGCCAGTTGTTTCTCGTAAGCACCTTTGGTTTTCTTAATTTTTTAAACCAAAGCCCTAGCTTTTCTTTCTGTCTTTATGTCAATTTGAATTTAAAAAATGCATAATATTCACCTCTAATTTTCTCCTGTATCTGTTTATTAAACCATTCACATTTGATATTTCCTCTTATCATTTTCATCTGCTCAGAATGAAGGGCCATTAAAGATTAAAGAAACGTTGTCGATCGATCTCCTACAGACATATTTTGTTCGTTTAATCAAAATTTTAAGTAATAGTTGTTGAATACTCAAAATTTGAATTTATCCGAGTTTCCCTCAACAAATACAATTTAGTAACGTCAAAGCATTAATCTGTTAAAAGATTAGATAGCAGTCTTCCATAAGGCATTTAGCAAGAAATCTGTGAAACATGTATCTTAAAGTTTGGAAAGTTTAGTCCAGGGCAACCACTGTTTCTTCAGTTATCACTTGGTCACATGTTTTAAATAGGTGAACCCGCATTTTAAAATTCACATAGGTTGCAGCACTGACATGTATGCCAAATTACTGTTTGTACAATAAAAAATGGAATTATTTTTCTTTTATGCGTAGTTATAAGGTAAAAATACGTTATCAAGGGTTTTATCACAAAACAACTCTAACGTAACAAAGCGCACTATAACGGTCAAAGTTACTTAGGTGGACTCAGCGACGTTTTCAAACTATGTTACTTATGGCCTCTTAATAAACGGAATGTATTATTATACAATCATGCTCTATGACTAAGCAACTCCATGGTATAAAAATGGATCTCTTATCAAGTAACCAGTTTCTTAACTTTATATTCCTATGGATAACGGATAATTTTTCAGTAAATATATTGTGTCAGTTTTAAATTGACATGAGCTTTTAATAGTTTATTGATATTAATAATGTTGCTGAATTCTGCTAAATGTGCTTCTCTGCAAAAAGGTGACAACTTTAATGTCGTAAAATATTTTTTGAAAAAACATAATCAGTCTACCATACAATAATTCAAATAGCTAATTTTCAAGAATCTGCAAATAAGAACGAATTATTGTTACAAAGTGCTACAGAAAAAAAAAAGATAAAGTTTCAAATTTTATCTCATTTACCGATAAAGAAGATCTTTATCAATTTGTATTTATCAGTGGTCGAAATATTATGAAATCAAAACTTTTGTCATACTCCTAAGCATAATTCAATTTAACTATACAATCTCTATAATTAAAAAACGACAACAATTACTTTAACGTGTGTGACACTACCTTAAAGTAGGGTATTATCTTAAGAGTAAAATCACAAACGAGTCGACTTGGTTGATAGGACATTAGCAACTTCCGTTAGACACCAAAAGAAACATATCTGGACGTTTGGTTGGTCGAAATAATTTTTGCTGTAATTAGAACGTTATAGTTCAGTAACTGTCTAAAGTGCCACCTGGCTAAGAAACTGTTACACTCAACTAGCTAATATGGTTACGTAGAGCCGCCTCGTAACCAATTGTGATGTTGGTATTAAGTTACTTGTTTTATTTTCATAAGTTAATAGAATTTTGGGTTCTTCGAGTCTAAAAGTTCACGGTAATTCCAGTTAACATCAAGAGTTAATAATTACTCCTGACTTTACACCTGTTAATAAGTTAAACAAACTGCCCTATGTAGTATTTTTAATTAGATAAATGGGAGTATACTTAACGTATAATGGTGGGAGACAATGTCGTATTGAGACCTTAGTTGTCTTGATATGAATATGGAGTATTATGAATTTACTGATTTGTTTTCGTCTTGTGTTTTCATGGTTTAATATTGCTTCCTTTGATTGAAGAGTAAAGTTTCAAAATTAATGATAAACATATTGTATTTTTAAAAAATTCAGTTATATTTCACATTTCTTTAGGATTTCGACATTGAAGTTAAACTAACAAAATACTGTGCGAATGTAAGAAACAAGTTTCAAATATGAGCCTTTAAAAACTTTTTTAAGCGGTTTGTTAAGTGGTGTTACCCTGAATGAACATTTAATATTAAGTTTCTTGTGAAATAGTATTAACTCCGCAAGTAATTTCATGAAAGATTGATAAAAACTGTGCAACAACATATACGATACATTTTCATCATTAAGTAGTTGTATAACTAGAAAATATAAATGTTTTTTTTATTAACATTTAAACGTTTGTTTATTTGTTTGTTTTGAATTTCGCGCAAAACTACACGAGCGCTATCTGCGCTAGCCATCCCTAATTTAGCAGCGTAAGACTAGAGGGAAGGCAGCTAGTCATCACCACCCACCGCCAACTCTTGGGCTACTCTTTTACCAACGAATAGTGGGATTGACCGTCACATTATAACGCCCCCACGGCTGAAAGGGAGAGAATGTTTGGTGTGACGGGGATTCAAACTCGCGACCCTCAGATTGCGAGTCGAGTGCCTTAACCACCTGGCCATGCCGGGCCACATTTAAACGTAATTATATTATTAGAGTAACGTAACCTGTTTCGAATTATCATGATTAATAACTCTTAAATCTATCTGTTGAAATTAAGAATAAGCAACTAAAATTCCAAAAAGATAGTTTTTTCGAGGCCTTTCTTTTCTTAATGAAGTTAAAAAAATAAATTAGAAAAGTTAACTTGAGGCTGGGGTGTAAATTTGTATCTCATATTTCGATTTATTAAAATTACTTTTTAAAAATTGTTATAAAGGTTTGAATTAGGCGCAAAGGTACACGAGGGTTATCTGCGCTAGCCGTCCCTAATTTAGCAGTGTAAGACTAGAGGGAAGGCAGCTAGTCACCACCACCCACCGCCAACACTTGGGTTACTCTTTTTACCAATAAATAGTGGGATTGACCGTCACATTATAACGCCCCCACGGCTGAAAGGGCGAGCATGTTTCGTGGAAGGGGGATTCGAACACACGACCCTCAGATAGCGAGTCGAGCGCCCTAACCACCTGGCTATGCGGGGCCTGTTATAAAGGATAGATTATTGTACTGAAAAAGTGTTTCACTAAAGCCTGAGATAAAATCACTAATTTTTTTAACACTTTTGTTAGGCTTATAAGTCTCAATGCTTTAATATTTAATAGTTTCTACCGATATGTTCGTCAATTAAGTATAGCCTAAAGTTACATGAAATTAGAATTTGGCACTTTAGAAAATATTTTTTGATTATGGGATGTTAAAACTTAAAAAGGAAAATAAAAGAAAGACAAAGTATAAACTTCTGATTTTTTCTATTAAACAGTGCATTCTTAACAAAGTCATAATTAAAACCAAACTAAATGTTCTAAAACATTTTTAAGCTGCTCTGCAGAAAAAGCTAATAATATACGGTATAAAGCTACTCTGTCAATAAAACAACAACAACGACTTAAAAATTTATGTCAAAGGTAAAATAAAAAGTGAAAAAACTGAACATTTCGCAAATGAGCTGATTTTGTTCCTAAGAGCATAAACTTGGTGTCATTTAATAACTCTTCGTTAGAAAACCCATTTCTTTATCGAGCAAAAGTTTTAATGCCACAACGTGTAGCTGAAGAGAAAACATTTTTTTTTGTTTTGTGGTACATTCATGATGAGCAGTGTTTGTCGTTGCTTCACTGAATTTTATTTTCCATCGTTGCGTAGAACAAAGAAAATTATACGCCATTAAAGTTCAACGTGACAGTAATGGTAAATACCAAATCCATAATGGATAAAGAACCTATGCCATTAACTAGCAAGCTACTACTCAGCTAATTACGTGAAAGTGCTTTCCAAAGCAACTTATACAATAAGTTTAAGCTTTGAGTTTCTCTGATTCTTGTTCTACTACAACAATAAGAAATAACGGATTTGACCAATATATAAGTTTTAGTTCATTTGTTATATTTGTATTCGTAGGTATTCATTCTGACGAAGTTGTGAGAAGTTGATTGTTTCTCTTTGTTAAGTTTAATGAGCTGACAATATTTGGACGTGCTTCAAGTCTCCATATTCCAGACTATTACGGCTCATGTGATTAATTTATGGTGTTAAATAGTTGGAAGAAATGGAAGTGATAAGAGAACGTCATCACTCCTCTTCTCCACATATATCACAGACTGTGTTTAGTGAAAGCTAAACGAGGCCTAACTGCACATACCTGTCCCTAATTTTTGAGCTTATAAACTAGACAGAAGGCAACTAGTCAACAGCAACCACCACGAAAATATTGTGATACTCCTTCTTATCGAATAGTAGAATTGGACTGCTACTCACAGTACAAAGTTTTTAGTACATTTTTGTGCCAACGAGACACGAACCAGGAACCCACACAGCCCGAGAACCTTAATGCTTGGCTACTCCCCCCCACCTTCCTTTTACAGGAAAAGAAGTAGATGAACATGATATACATATAACTGACACAAAGCAGGTGAGTAGAATACTCTAAAGGTTGAGCCTTAATAATTTAACGTTGTACTTATTTCAAAATACAATTTGTTCTGGAAATATGAATTTAAAGATTTTATAGCTTGTTTCCGTATTACATGGCGTTTGTGTCGCTATAACTTGTGCCACAAATTTCGCTTCAGTGAAAAAAATGGCTTATTCGTTTACAACTACAATTAGCAACAGTTGAGTTTAGTTTCTTTTTTGTTGTTGTTGTAATTAGCTCAATGAATTAAACTTTTGAGTTAGTATATTTCTAAAACTATTAGGTCTAGACTCAGTTGTTAACTAAACTAAACTGATGAGCAACTAATAATTATATTTGTTGCCAGATGGCTCTAGTAACAGGCCCAAAAGGCAGTACAAACATAAATCACTTACATTGACCTACTCGTTTGTATTTGGTACTGGAGGTTTGTTTGTTATGAATTTCTCGCAAAGCTACACGAGGGCTATCTGCGCTAGCC
>NW_013667421.1:103732-108785 GCF_000517525.1 Limulus polyphemus
GAGCGAGCATGTTAGGTGTGACGGGGATTTGAACCCGCGACCCACAGATTGCCACCTGGCCATGCCGGGCCGTAGGAAGAATGAAGTGATTTGACATTTTGTATACAGATTCGATGGATATAACTGAAATATATAGATATAATCTTCCAACAAATGGATCTAATGTGAAATACAGTAATTGCTAATTCGGTAGGTCTTGATTAAATTTTCACTTTTTTCTGCTTTAGAATACAGACGCGATGCAGGTACGTTACGTGTAAATCCTGGGAAGTACTAGAAATATACATTTAGTGAATCGCTGTGTTTTTCTATATGTTCATCATAAAATGTGCGATGCCAGAAGAACTTGGTGTAAAGTTTCAATTACTTAGATGGAATTATGTCAAATAATTTTGATCTAGATTGCTCTCGTATTTTTTGACTGAATCACATAAGGTTTGTTTTCTTATTTATGGGTTATTGATATTATACGTCAGCGCAAGGCAGTGTAGTAAAAAACATCTATTTTGTGAATATACCACAAGAGGGGCATTATATGTCGTTTATGGTTGATTGAATCAAACATTTGAACAGACATAATCATATTCGTTATGTATACAATTGTTCTGATTATAATACAGAATTGTTAGGTATATACATATGTTTGGTGTTATGGTGTGAAGTAATAAAAAAATGTAGGGAAAAGTAGTTAATTTAATTTCGTGTCTATTCGCATTTTGTTTCAAAAAAGTTGTGCATTTATTGTGTAATTTTTTTATTTTTTAGTTTAAGTTGACGTTTTTAAAGTTCAGAGCAAATAATATGTGCGTGTATGTAAAGTACGAAGAAACTAATGTTAACAGAAGAGAGAGGTCAAACAACACACATCTCAGATTTCTAAAGACCACTGTTAATTGAATTTCTAATAACAAAGAAAATAAAAATGGATCTGGAGTAATCCGGATTGAAGTAATAGAAGAAAGAAGGCGATAAATGCAAAATTAAATGTGTAAAACAATGCTTCCGATAAATGAGCAAATACAAGTAAAACAAAGTAAAAAAAAAGTATTTTCTTCCATCTCTCCAACGTAATGGTTTTATACGCTGCCGTTGAAGGAATCTGAGCTGGGATAACTTGTGTTGCAGAGTTATTTACTCTGTATTTGAGCATGAAAGTATTGAACAAAAAATATCAAGAACTCACAATATGTATAACGCATCTTACTCTTATTTTACTGCTTTAAAGGGAAAAGTTGGGGTTTTTTTGCTAATTTTTCAAGGAAATGTTCAAAGTAAGAAATGCATAATAGAATTTTGGTCAATCAAACACTCATAAACCTATGAGTATGAATAGACATTGAGGTTGGTGAATATGATTTTCTAATAACAAACGACTCATTCACAAATTAACTAAAAATGCCGTCAATATTGCAATTAAATTTAACTAATTACTGTTGGGGTTTTCGATTTATTATACATAAGAAATTAGTGATTTCTCCCAAATATTTTCGTCATTACTTTGTTTATTTGTAATTAAGCACAAAGCTACACAATGGGCTATCTGTGCTCTGCCCACCACGGGGGGGGGAGGGCTTGGTCATTACACTTACGATGAGTTTTCCAACATACAAAAACATGATATGACCCGATAAGTGTACCCCACCAGTAGTAAACGGTACGTGAACAATTAGGTAACTTGAGAATTAAGTTAAGTTTAAGAAGAAGTATCAAAATTAATGTGAAATAGTCATTATTATAAACTATCGACTTAAACTTAAGTTACTGTATACGATACTAAACATGAAAACTATTGATATTTGATAGCCACAACACCTTACCGTAAGTACTTAAGCCATCGAGTTATCCAAGAGGTTAGAAAATAAGATAAACAAATACAAAATATTGGTTAGTAAGTACACACTTCAGAAATGTTGATGTTTTACTTGGTACTTATTTAACTGAGACAAAGTGCCCATATAGTAGAGCTAACACTAGAAAGTTTGTACATGGTAAAATATTAAAGTAAACGTGATTATGTGATTGTTTGTTGTAAAGCAAAAACCTACACAATGGGGTATCTATGCTCTACCCGCCGCGAGTATCGAAACCCAGTTTTTAGCGTTATAAGCCCACTGATTTACCACTTAGCCATCGGGGATTTCTGGAAGTAATCACTGTAATTGTACTTACTGCTGATGGCCAGCTCAAAAATGAATGTATGTTTTTCTATCTTAGAATAAAATGTAAGAAATATTTGGAAGTATCTAATTTTCATAATCGAAACTTTATTTGGAAAAATTCAAACTGAACAGACTGTACCATTTTTACAATTTCCTAAGTTAATTCCTTAGCCACACACACACACACACACACACTTACCATCTCACACTGACGGCCCTAAAAAACCTCAACGTGGTCGAATTTTATCATAAAACGGGCAGCAGGAAGCAGAATGGTCAATATATCATAACTTTGTTGTCCACACCACCCTGTCAGTGGCAGGCTAATCTTCACGGTATTATTAACCGCCACCCCTCACCAAGGTATCAGTTTAATTTTCCCATGGAGTGTGGATCGTGAATCACAAAATATAGTTTTATCTAAATTTATTTTCACATAATTATATGTAAGTAAGCTGTGACTATTAAGGCAATGTTAGTTAACCTACTAGCACAGTAGAAGAATAATTGATGTATTATCTATCTCTATACGAATATGCTTCCCAGTGGCACAGCGGTATGTCTTGGCTCTCAAATAATTGTTTGTTTGTTTTATTTCTAATGGCAATTTTCATACTATCTTTTTTAATCATGATATTTAGATAATTCAAGAAATTTTATAAAAATTAATAATGACGTATTATAAGTAGTTTATATGGTATTGAAATAGATAGGCTTACGTGGTGCTCGCTGTGAAGATAAATGAAAAAAATAAATGGTACTAAATATTGCTGAGGTTCAGTAGTTTTAATTTCATTAATCTAAGACCTTTTGCAAGATCTATCGATAAAATATAAGCGGCTGCACCAGTAAATGCAAATAAAATGACAGAAAACGAAGATGTTGAAACTAATGCACTTAAATTTGATTTAATATATTTTCTTGCTTTTCAAACAACATCAAGCAAAGAAGCCTACTATAAAAATTAATTATTTAATGTATAGGAATAAAAGTTTGAAGTCTACGGTGTTTGAATTTATATGTGGTTATTAATAATTATCAGTAAGATGGGCCCTGTTTATCACACTTCTAAATAAGGTTAGTGTAACTGTCGGTAAGATGAGTCCTGCTTATCATACTTCTGAATAAGCTTAGTGTGACTATCAGTAAGATGGGCTCTGCTTATGACATTTCTGAATAAGCTTAGTGTAATTACAAGTAAGATGGGCTCTGCTTATCACAGTTCTGAATAAGCTTAGTGTGATTATCAGTAAGATGGGCTCTGCTTATCACACTTCTGAATAAGCTTAGTGTGATTATCAGTAAGATGGGGCCTGCTTATCACAGTTCTGAATAAGCTTAGTGTGACTATCAGTAAGATGGGCCCTGCTTATTACTGTTCTGAATAAGCTAAGTGTGACTATCAGTAAGATGGGCCCTGCTTATGACATTTCTGAACAGGCTTAGTGTAATTATCAGTAAGATGGGCCCTGCTTATTACTGTTCTGAATAGGCTTAGTGTAATTATCAGTAAGATGGGCCCTGCTTATCACACTTCTGAATAGGCTTAGTGTAATTATCAGTAAGATGGGCCCTGCTTATTACTGTTCTGAATAGGCTTAGTGTGATTATCAGTGAGATTGGTCCTGCTTATCACACTTCTAAATGAACTTAGTAATCGAGAATAGAAAAAAAAATCTGATGTTTTTATTTTCTTATCTTTTGCTAGTGAAGGCTGCTAGGTGAAAAAAAGAGTAACACATCTAACAAGGAGAAAAGAGAAATAATTTCAATTTAAAGTTTATGACAAATTTGTATTGGAAAATAAAAAATTGTTGCGTTAGAAATTAACACAGGTATATCTAATTCGACAAATGTATGTTGTGTGGTGTACGTAGTAAGGTATAACTCTAAACGTTAAGACGAGAATACAGACGCGGTGTGTTTGTGTCACAAATACTGAAATTGAAAAGTACATCTTTCAATTGGGTTCAGATCGCTAATCCAACATCCGTCCTATCTTTCAGTGGGATAATCACTAGGAGAAGATCTAGAACAGGGATGAAAGTAATATTATTACATTCTATGGTTAGCTATTAACAATAATTACTTAGCTTTTCCTCAATCCGCTTAGATATCAGTTGTTGAGGAACCAGCTATGGGCTTAGTTAAACATTATCAGACACTGGCAGCCAGTAGGGTTTTATAACTTCATCCACCAATTCAAGAAGATCCTCTTCGTGTTGTTCCATATAATACTCCATATTTAACAGAAAAAACAACTCTAAAAGTATTATATGATGTCATATAGCATAATATACGTTACTGGATTTGTATGTAATTTGGATCATATGCTATTAAAAATCCTTAATAGATCTATTGTCCTTAATATTTGTTCAAAGCGATGAACAGTAAATATACATTTATAGCATGGTACAGCTATTTTATGTTCATATTTGTTTCGATAGCCGCGCAAAAGGCTGTTTGCGCTAGAGTCCCTTATTTTGCAATGATAGACTAGAGGGAAGGGAAGTAATGAACAATACACACTGCCAACCCTTGGGCTACTTTAATCGAAAATTGAGATTTAACCTTTACTTTTGTAACAAACTTACAGACCAAAAGCGCCGAAGACGACTTTGCAGCAACGGGACGCGAGCCATGGATCTTTCCGATTCGGCCAAGCTTTGGCACAGGTACAGATGAAATTCACAGCACCTGCTAAAGTTTTCTTTAATGATCTTATTCAAATGCTCAAAATAATAACCAATTTTTAACAAATAAGCTTTTTCAGAAGACATCAAAGGTTACTGAGAGACATGAAAGTTGGGTTTTCTTTCTCTTCTGCCCCACAGTGGCACAGCGGTATGTCTCGGACTTACAACGCTAGAATCCGGGTTTCGATACCCGTGGTG
>NW_013667421.1:109366-134195 GCF_000517525.1 Limulus polyphemus
CATTGCGCATATAATTCGAAATTATTTTTATCTAATTCCAGTAAGATGTATTTCTACTTTATATACCGTTCCAAAAAATAATTTATATTTCTATATTTTTCTGAAAGAACTTGGCAATTTTAACTATCTAAAAAAGAAACTCTTAGTTTTACATTTTCTTGACTTTCTTCGTCAACGTTTAAATTTTGTAATCATTCTCTTAACATGTAGCAACCCCCCCCCCACTAAAAAAATCTAGAAGTTACGTTTTAACGAACAAAGAAATACATGTATTCAATATCTCGCACCGTCTGGGGGTTTGCGACATTAACTTGCATTCCAGAATTTTAACTTCAAGGGGTCTACGTGAAGGTATAACAAGATCATGATGGAAGAACAGTATGTTTATTTTTTATCGCATTCCAGTTCTGTAAGCCTGAGGTAAAAGTCGGCATAGGATCATTTACTGTAGAAGTAAAAAACAAACAATAATTCTATCCGTCTACTTAATGTATTTATAATATCATCTGGCTACGTAAGATAAAATGACCCGGCATGGCCAGGTGGTTAAAGTGCTCGACTCGCAATCTGAGGGTCGTGGGTTCGAATCCACGCCCCTCCAAAGATGCTCGCCGTTTCAGCCCTGTGGGCGTTAAAATGTGAAGGTCAATCCCACTATTCGTTGGTAAAAGAGTAGCCCAAGTGTTGGCGGTGGGTGGTGATGACTAGCTGCCTTCTCTCTAGTCTTAAACTGCCAAATTAGGGACGGCTAGTGCAGATAGCCCCCGTGTAGCTTTGCGCGAAATTCAAAACACAAAAGCAAACAAACGTAAGATAAAACTTGACATAAAAGTTATAAAATCGTAAAAACGTAATTCAATAACACACTGATTCACCGAAGCTGATATTACTCAACAACAGTTTCTTCAGAAGTTTAGTAATTCTTAATAAGAATATTGATAACACTATAACACATCTCTTAACGTGTAGGGTGTAATTTTAGCAATGTAGGATATAATTTAATGGTGACAAGATTAGTACAACAGTTAGAGTGTTTAACTCTGGAGAGTGACACATACTGTGTAGAAGTAAGAACTGTTTAAAAGAAGAAAGTGTGATGAAATATAACAGTAAGAGATTTACTAGCTAATAGAATTTCTATTCATAAAAACTAGATTAATCCTGTCTAGTTTCCATGAAATAACTAGGCCAAACTTTTCTTCAATTTCAAATTCACCGTTTCTTTTTGTTACTTCGCACACGCAATTTTCTGTGAACAAAACTTTTTCATTTTTATTCAGTTAGTCTGTCTGTGTTTTAAGCACAAAGCTCGGAATTATAGCGTTATAAGCCCTCCAGAGGGTTTAGCACGAAGAAACAAGCATATCATAATTCAGAATTTCCATGTTCAGTTGTAGCATCAATTTTCAAACATTTATTTAATCACATTTTTCAATCTAAACTCCTATTGTTCCTGATAGTTTTAGTTAGGTCATTAGAAGTGTGAAATTGTACTAGTTATTCTTCCTATAATATAAAATAATTACTTACATTACATCCAGATTCCCAGGCTCAGAGGCAAGTATCAGAGTATATAATGCAAAAAACCCGGTTTCGATGCCCATGGTAAGCAGAACACAGATAGCTTTGTGTGTAACAATAAGCAAACAAACGAAAATGTTACGGCATCTATAATTGTAGATGTTGATATCGTAACAATCTGACGTGATACATTGGCATCATTTTTTGCTGTACTTTTGTCAAATCTCAATCTTCGTTAGTTTATTTGTGAAACATTAGTTTTTGAGAAGAGCTTATAGTGTTTTAGATAATAAAGTTTTAAACTAAAGCACGTCAACAGAAAGTTTCATCACTGTAAAAATGGTCTTAGCCACGAAACTTTCGTACCACATTGTAGAGCCTAAACCGAACGCTGCTGTTAATTGTTTTCTCAAACTTTCAGTATATCATTAACGCCCTGTATTTTTATGTATCTTTAATTAAAACAATAATTCTTATCTACGTTTTCTTTTTTATAGACATTTTGTAATTATGTTCCTTTCTTTATTTTTTATCTTTTGAAATTATACCAATATTAAATCGCAAGCCTTCATTTTAGTTTTACCTTCTTCTATTACAACTGGATAAGTTAAAGATCGCTATTATGTGTTTATATACATACATACATAATGTATGTGTACATATATGCTTTATAAGCGCCAAAATGTTGGTCATTCAAATTTCAAAGTTACTATTCCACTTTAAAAATGAATACAAGTATTATTCAAAAGTTTTGTTAAAAAAACTCAAGTAGATAAAGTACTGAAAAATGCCCCTATCCTTTCTAATAAATATCAAATGTAACTCAATAATCACGAATATGCCCCAGTTTTTATTATACGTGTATATGCACATGTGCATATACAACTTTAAAAAATTAAGAGCGCTTATATATAAGAATTTAGTTATTGTTTAACCAAACAAATAAAACAACTGATCTGATATGATATTTCATGAGTGCATTTTGTTCATTGAACTCAATTGATAGATCAGTTTAATCCACCATACACCGTTAGTAACTTTTATATTCAATGGGACTGAACGTGGCCCAGTGGTTAGTATACTCGAACTGTAAATCCGATAATCACAGCTTGCGGTCTGTTGTTGTACAGATACACTTTCGCACTTTGGAGCTCAGTTGGCGGTGGTTGCTGTTGACTAGCTGTCAGTTCAAAATTTGTTAGACTATGCAAAGCTAACTCTTAGTATAGCGCAAAATGACTGAAACAATCATATTCAATGTAGGAGGAGGCTGGGACTGGATGAATCAACTTTTAAGATAGTTACTTTAGGCAAAAAGAGATATCCAGTAAAATGAAAGAGTTTTGACATGGATGCAATCTTTGCATCTATGAGACATAATTGTCTTCAATAGACGGACTGTTCAACTCCTCAATCAGCGTCAAGCCGGACTCTCTGGAGTCGCATAGTAAGTAAACTGTTGACACCAGAACATCTTTCTTGACAATCTATGACTTTTACGGTTCCTATTTTATTGTAGTATTTCACAATTCTGAAATTATGAGACAGGGAATTTTATTCTGCATTAGGATAAAAATCTGAACTGATTGCTCCCACAGAGAACGTTGAAAAACTGGGTCCAATATAATGTCGCTATAATACATCTTAGTACTTCTGTGCAATATTACCTTAATAAAGTCACTAATATTTTTTTTTATATACATTACTGCAGCATTACACAATAAATCACTTAGAAACTTCTAAAAGAGCGAATTCTCTGCAGTGTCACATTAAAGCTACAATTTTCAATAAAGCTTACTGTTGTCCTGCCGACAGTGTTTAGTTACCTTCGGATAACTTTCAAGTTTCGAACATAATATTTAAATATATATGATGTCTAGCGTCTGACCTCCGACTCTGGATAAATTCTTGCTTAATTTTTAGAATTTTTCTTTGCCAAATATTTCGTCAGATAAACTACTTATTCGTAATGATATATAAACTCCAAGGGTTCATAGATAATTTACAATCATTAGGTATACTTCAAATAGCCCCATAGGCTCAGCGGTAATTCTAAGGGCGTATAACGATAGAAATTTGGGTTTAATACCCGCGGTTGGCAGAACACAGATATTTTATTGTGCAGTTTTGCGCTTAACAACAAGTAAACTGTTTAAATATAAGAACTGTCATGGTTAAGGCACTCGACTTGCAATCTGAGGATCACGAATTGGAATACTATCCCCGAACATGCTTATCCTTTCAGCCGTGAGGGCGCTATACGGTGACGGTCAGTTCCACTATTCGTTGGTAAAGAGTAGCCCAAGAGATGGCAGTGGATGGTATTGACCATCTCCCATCATTCTAGACTATCATTTCAAAATTAAGGATAGTTAGCGCAGATAGCCCTCGCGTAGCTTTGCGCGAATTTCAAAACAAATAACCCTTACGTGAATTTGAAACTAATTTGTTACTTCCGTGGTTTACTTATCCCTACTAATATTTCACAATCTTTGAAAATGCACTTATGTGTGATGAATATAAAATATTGATATTTTGAGGTTTGGTAGAGCATGTTTCATTGATCCTTCTGTTCAAAAACTGATTCATGGATGAAAAAAAAAAGTTTTATTCGATAGAGTTCGTTTTTCAAGCCTTGCTTCTTCGCAAAATCTAAAGCAACAGTTCACGTTCCTCGTATTTCATATACGATTAAAAGAAAAAATATATACAAACGGTTCTCCAATGTGCGATTTTTAACAGATAGCTCAGGACAGTTTTTAAATATTTTATATGTAGCAAACACAAGTGTAGAGATGTTTACATGAGTGCCTCTGATGTCTATAACTTCCGTCTTTTTTTTTTCCTCCCGCGAATCTCCAGAACCTCACAAAATATCCTCATTAAAATTGGAAACCTTTCATAACTGTATTCGAATAGCAAATTCTTGTTCGTAGCGGTGAATCACAGTTCACAAATAGGATTCAGTTTTAGTTTGCTACTTCGGTGTCAAAGTCAGGTTACTTTCTATAAAAAGTTGTCAAAGTACTGATAACTCCAATGTTGTAGGGCCGATTGTGACGTATTGGTTAGCATGCCGAATTGATCCGAAGGCTTATTGTTCGCGTTCTGTTGGCCAAAGCTCACGGTAAAATTACGGTAAAAAAAAAGAACAGTCCAAATGTCGGCGATGGGTGCTTTGACTAGGTGTCTTCACTCTAGTCGATAAGTTTAAAATTAGGGATGACTCTTCGAAGATAACCCTTTGTGTAACTTTACGCGAAAAATCTGAAAAAAACAAACGAAAAAAAGTAAATGAGTGATGTTGCGAAGTCTATTAGTTTGTCAGTGGTCATGGCAACGGTCTTATGATGCATTGGAATAGAGATAATATGAAGAAACGTTTACCTCCACTAAAAAAACCTTAAACATATGAAGGAATGTTTTATTTACATCTCATAATATTCTTTTCCCTGACTAATGAGAAAAAAAAAACTACTTTGTTTTCAAGCTTGGTATGTAGGTTATTTTGTCGATTATGTTTTCAATAAATTTTGAAGACTGTTTCTATTAATCATCGAACAAAAGTTGCAGGTTGGATACAGAATAACCAAGGCTTAATGCTTTCCTGTTTAATGGTAGATTTGTATCAAAAGATATCGCAGTTCTTTGCCTCACTCGCTTTACTAAATCGCTACTACCACAGAGTCCGTGTATACCACGTGCCTCGGATCTTTTTGACAGGAACGTTAAGGAAAAACTCCGAAGTGTGTAGTATTTTTTATTCTTTGTATCATGTTGTGACGCGTGAGAATAGATAAAGCTGTGTATTCTTGTTAATTTATTTACTTCTCAATCAAAAACGAAAATGCATTTCTTTGCTTTAAATGTGTTTTTAGCACAAAGCTACACACTAGGCAATATGCGCTATGTCCGCCGCGGGGATTAAGCTCCGAATTCTAATGTAAAAACCCTCAAGCTTTTTTCTGAACCAGCGGGAGAGAGCATCAAAAGTAACTACTAATATTTTGTGCAAACATTTGGCTAAAATACAAATATTAGATTTTTAAAATCTTTATGCATTTCTTCTTTTCAACACCTGAAACCTTTGTTTATTTAGTCTTCTCTGTCGTTAGGGTCGTACGATACTTAAGTGGGCACTAAAAACATAATATCAAACTAACTGAATCTGAACAAATCTGTTTGTTCTTCTGTTTTCCTCGTAAAAAGATGGCATTGTGGTCTGTTATAGTAAGGTCTGAAATTTTGATGTAGCCCCTTTTAAGCTAAAAAAGGCTGAGTTTGTTTTTTGCTGTTAAGCACAAAGGTACACAATGGGCTATCTGTGCTCAGCCGATTTTTGCATTATAAGCTCTTAGGCTTATCGATGAACCCCAAAGGGACAGGAAAATTTCAATAAGTCTACATATGTTGTTTTTTTCTTTTATTATTTGCTTGGATGTTTGTAGTTAAGCTCGAAGCTACACCATGGGTTATCTGTGCTCTGTACAACGCGGGTATCGAAATCGGATTTTTAGGGTTATGAGACCTCAGACTTACCGCTAATCCACGAAATTTTATTTAAAATTTTCAGATAACATAACTGTTATAAAATATAAAAAATTACCTTAATTGAGTTCACGTTAAATATGACTAGACTTATTATATAAATATAGTGATTTCCCTGTGTAAAAATGAAAAGGTCGTTTGTTTCTTAGAAGCTGCGCGCAAGGCTACACATAGAGCTATCTGCGCATAGCCCTTCCTAATTTTGAACTGAAAGACTATAGGGAAGACAGCTATTAAACAGCGCCCATCATCATCTCTTCGGCTTATCTTGTCTGACCGAATGGTGCGGTTTTGCCGTCACTCTTATAGTGCATCCACAACTCCCAAGTGAAGAGGGAGTTTTATGGCAACGGGACGGGAACCATGAACCCACCAATTGACATTCTGGCACGCTTGCCACATGCTGTGCTCGGCCTCCAACTATGTGGAAGTATAGGTTTACCATTGCTGACCATATATGTATGTGTACAGTTAGGGTCAGAGAATTTGAGGCATTAAGAAAATTGAACTCACTTCTTGGTTGGTCATATAGAATGATGAAAAATATTATTCTTAACTTTGTTTAATGCAAACTGGGGTTTATTACGAGACATTTTTATAAACGTAAATAAAATAACGACCTAAACATGTGTATCGATGTTAACGGTGTTCCAATTTAGATTCAATTGCATTAGTGAACTGGTAGGAAATGGATAGCTCCTGACGAAGCTGTAATAGCGAAATATTGAGCTAATAAAGTTACATTCTGGAGAAATAGGTCGTTATTTTATTTACATTTATAAAAATGATGAAAATGTTCTCAGCTACTTTGTTCACAAAAATGTGTGTCGAGTCTCCTAATAGCTGAATAAAAACAAATCAAGTGTAAGTAATCTAACGCTATCATCGATGGGCGCCTGAGCTCACTAGGGGACGACGCAAAACTTGAGTTTAAAGAATCTAGCTTTATTAGTTCTGTGATGAGTGAGAAAACCCACTTGTATATAAGATCAAATAAGCGGGAACTTTTCGCCTACGATAAGTGAAGAGATTGTGAAATAAGAGATCATCGGGATTGTTACTTTTTTTCAACTATTAATGGATGTCGGAATAGTGTTTGTTTTAGTTATTTCTTTACAAAGCGTAAAAGACCGAGCCAAAATTAAATTATTCTCCAATCTTGCAAATACGCCTATAGAACTAGTGGTAGGAAATTATTAAGTGATTTAAAAATAATTTGGTAAATTTTTCCCTCTCCAGTAGACAGTGTTCAGGATCTATTTAGACCATTGAAGTGTTAGCAACGTTGAGTAAAGTAATTAAAAATCTTAACCGCAAATCTCTGAACCCATTCTCTTGTCATGTATATTTATTCTATGATTAGAATGCTATGTACTTATAATACTTATATTTAACATGAAGTTTTAGCTTGATGTATCTTGTCATTACTAGGGGAAGTTGTACAAAAAGTCTATAATGTTTGAACTTTCTTTCATGAAAGATGCCTCTTTTGTATACTAGTTTTCCTGGGAAGCCTGTACTAAAGATCATTAAAATATGGCTCACTTATAGCAAGAAAAAGTTTGTAGCTTAAATTATATTAAAGAATGACTTAATATCAATAATAATGTAATCATCTATAAGCATTTATTACTTCAAACAATTTTGATGTTACTTTCTGCAACTGTCTTTTTTTTTCAAGTTATTCTCGCGAGTGTTCATTTCTCATGACTCGTATGGTCTAATCATTTTCAAAAGCAGTTTTTTTAGCTGCTTACTGATTGTTCTACAAAACCTTTATTGTGTAGTTTTTATCTTATAAACCTCTCTAAATATTTAACCCATTAAACTATATTGTTCACTGGTAACCACAAAGACACGTTGTAAATAAACCGAAACGATATAAAAAAAAACTGAAACTCAGGTTGAGGGAAGACCAGAAAGCTATAGAAGTAGTTTCAGAGTCACGTCGACGTGATGGCTTTTGTAATTTCCTGTTGTTTATTACTTTTTGAAATTTCTTCTGTATCGTTACTGACTCTGGTAAAACCGATTTGTTGACATATGTCAGACCATATTAGAAACCTCGTAATTTCAAATAAAATGTCTTGGTAACTTGTTCGTTCGTGAAGAAATCGTTAATATTTCAAAAATACGTTCCTTCGCCTTTATTTCTTTTTTCAAAGTAGATATCTTGGTATAGAGTAAGGTTGAAAAGCTTCTAATCAATATAACATGTAAAGGTATTATTGTGGAATTACAGCAGTAGTACAGCGTGCGTTAAATCTAAACATTCAATATTGGCAACAAGAGTATTTACTTTTCAATTCCTCTAATAGCATGCCCCGATGACTCAGCTGTAAGCTTCATGGCTTATAATGCTAAAAGCTGGAAGTTGAGCGTTGCTGTGGGCACAGCGCAGGTAGCCAATTTTGTCGCTTTGTGCCTCAAAACACAAACAATTATAGGTATATCTTATTCGTAAAAAAGCTTTAGATGCAACACGTTAAAAAACATTTTCTACTAAAAAGTATTCGTCAAAGCACTCTGAGTAACAATACTGTATTTTGATATAGCTACCGTGAAATCTATTTTCCAGCCTTTCTATAAAATTTAAAATTGACTAAACCTTAGATTTTACAGATAATAACATGTTTCTTTTAAATACACAGTGTATAAACGAACTTGCATATAAAATCATACCACTCAGAGGACGTACTAAAAGCAAGAGGTAAGGCAACAAGCCCATATAGGTCAGATATGATTAGATGGTTAGGCAGAAAATCCACATAGGAAAAGTATGATTAGATGGTTAGGCAGAAAATCCACAAACTAAAGGTATGATTAGATGGTTAGGCAACAAACTCATATATGGTAGATGTGATTAGACGGTTATGTAATAAACCTACACAAGGAATGTGTTATTTGATGGTTAGGCAACAAACTCATATATGGTAGATGTGATTAGACGGTTATGTAATAAACCTACACAAGGAATGTATGATTTGATGGTTAGGCAACAAACTCATATATGGTAGATGTGATTAGACGGTTATGTAATAAACCTACACAGGGAATGTGTGATTTGATGGTTAGGCAACAAAACTCACATAGATGAGAGGTAATTGGATGGTAAGGCAATAAACCCACATACGTAAGATATTATTATATGGTTTCGCAACTAAACACACATAAATAAGATATTACTAAATGTTTAGGCCCAAAATCACATAGGGAAGATATGATTAAATGGTTAGGCAACAAACACACATATAGAAGGTGTGAGTTGATGGCTAGACAACTAAACCCAATTAGGAGTGGAGTATGAGAAGTTGGTTAGGCAACATAATCATTTTGGGGTGGTATGAGAAATCGCATAGGGTAACCAAACCCCATTATTGAGGTGTGAGAAGTTGGTTAAGCTATGAAACGCACTTGGATGAGTTTATGAGAGCAAATAATCCTTATGGTGTCTGCGAAACTTTGATGCATTTTTATGAATTTTGGATGAAGATTAAGAAATAAGTAAAGTAAAAAGGTCAACAAATATTTGGGATTACCCATTTTTTTTCTAAATAATATTTCGAATGAAATAATAATTGTAATTTTGGAGTGTATTTTTACAGATCTATAATCTATATGGGAAATCTAGACATTCACGGTGAAATATTTGCATTTATATCATCAATAAGCTTTAGATAAAAAGAAGGTAAAGACCAGTAAATGACAATTTTCAGCATTATGTAAGAACTAAGAAAGATTAGGCTAGCAAAGAGATTAGACAAAGCCTTGCCTATCTTCCAATTCCCTTAACAGAATATCCCTTTTGCAATAATATAAGACATATTACCTAATAAAAGAATGAAAAAATACTTAAGAATAATAATTCAAGAATACAAAACAGCTGACTAATCCCTTCGTGTTAATGAGTTGTTGAAAATTTATTTTTATATTCAAATATCACCTCGAGCTGTTAAATCAAGACGTATTACTCAAGCATAGAAAGATTTTAGTTAATAACTTTGATATTTTTAATATTACGTCTCAGAGACTGATAGTTTGTTCATACTATAAGAAATTGTGGTTCCTTAAAGTAATATTTATTTGATAATGGCTTTATTATTCATGCGATTTGCAAACAATGAAGAATAAGGCATATAAATAAATATATATATATATAAAATGGATGATTTTCTTTCCACCTCTTTAGATGGTTAGTATACTTCTTAATGAGCTGTAATATCATTAAAGTGGCTGATTTCTTGCCTAATTGGTGTTACAATGGCTGATTTTCTCTCTACCGGATAATCAACTGAAGCCTCTTGGCACTGACTAATTTCCTGTTCATGAGGTATTAAAGTGACTGATTTCCTGACCAAATGGCATTAAAGTGGCTGATTTATTGCCCAATTGGTGTTACAATGGCTGATTTTCTCTCTACCGGATAATCAACTGAAGCCTCTTGGCACTGACTAATTTCCTGTTCATGAGGTATTAAAGCGACTGATTTCCTGTCCAAATGGCATTAAAGTGACTGATTTTTTGACCAATTGGTGTTAAAATGGCTTATTTTCTGTCTGTCTGATTACATGGTTAAAATGCTTCATAATAAACTGATTAGTGATTGATTTACTACTCACCTGGTTAATTTCCTCTCTACCTCTGGTGTTAAAATGGCTGAGGCTGATTTCCTCTTAATACTTTGTGTTAAAGTGACTGATTATTTTCTGTTCACCTAATTAAATGGTTTTTACAATTTGTACGGAACAGAATACAAAATCGACTATCTTTATTAACATGTTTTTACATAGATGTTTCACACCTGTGATGTTTTTTTTATGGCCAGCTTTCTACATGCCATGTGGTTGCATCTAGCTATAATTATTTCTTGTGTCCAGTGTTTACCAATATGTTTAACACGTGATTTGGTGACTTGCATCATTTGACTTCCGTGTCTAAATTTCTTTCAAATAAATTCACGGGTTCATATATTACTACGATCCTTTCTTGTAACCATTGTTCTATAAGTCATTTTGCCCTTCTGTTGGTACTTAGACAAAATAAGACATAGAAAGTCATTCTCTGTGAGTCAGTTTGTCATGTGCATAATATGTAATTAATAAATGTTTTTTCCAGTTTTCTGAAAATGTTTTTGTATGACGTCGATATTGTCAATGATGACGTCTTGTATCCAGTTTTTACCTACCTCTTTGACATCTATTGGGTCTAACTTTGAATTTTCTCTATGTTGAGTGAGCTTACGATTGGTTCTTGCGTCGACTTTCTCACTAATGTTTTTGCCACGTGGCTGTTATCAAATAAAACGACAATTTTGTTGCCATAATGAAGGAAAAGAAGAAAATATTAATAATAATGTAATATTTTCTGTTCACAAAGTTTAATCAGTAGGTATAAATTAAGCATGATTATTACTCTTATTCGTGATTCAAAATGGTAAATGTTTTACTTTACTCTGAATGTGTCTGCAAAAACTTCATTCACCAATTTTACCTAATCTAGATTCTAAAGCCACATGCCGCTTTACAGAAAATTTCAAAATTTTCGGTAGCACTAGTGTTTGTTTATTTTTTTAATTTCGCTAGCCGTCCCTAATTTAGCAGTGTAAGACTAGAGGGAAGGTAGCTAGTCATCACCACCCACCGCTAACTCTTGGGCCACTCTTTTTACCCACGAATAGTGGGATTGACCATCGCATTATAACGCCCCCACGGTTGAAAGGGCGAGCATGTTTGGTGTGATGGATATTCGAACCCGCAACCCTGAGATTGCGAATCGAGCGCCATAACCACCTGGCCATGTCGGGCCCACTAATGTTTGTTCAGCAATAAAACATTATGGATGTATTCTTTTTTTAGTAGCATAAACGTGAATATGGAAGATCATTTGGTACACTTCGGCGAAGTCTGAATGTCAAAAAATGTAAAATCTATTTTAAAATGGCTTTCAAAATAATCTGTATTTCGGCATTATTCGTTGCTAAAGAAAAGTTAGCACGCTGAATTGAGCGCTTGCAAGGCGATCACCTAGCGAAAACGGTCAGTGGACCCTTACTTTATCTCTTCCAACTTTTACGATATACCAATCCTAACGCTATCGGCGTGAAACAATAAATTCATTTTGCACTTCTTCTTAGTTGAGACAGATACCTACTTCGTTTTAGTTGTAAATAAATATTTATTCTTTAAAGCATGCCACGTCAGCGGTGAGTAAGAAAGAATATCGAATAATAAAAGTAAAAAAGAAATACCCTTCTCTCCTTCATTCTTGTTCTCGGTATTTATTTCTCATGGTTCAGCTCAGAAGAAATATTCGACGTCACTGCTACTTTCGGCACTTTCTCACTCCATGTTATACTTCAAGGTAACACATTTTCCATTCCTATTGATGATGTGTGTAATATTGAAAATATCCCGATCTGCATATTATTGCCTTGTATGAGTTATTCTCTTTAAAGGGTTTAGTGAAAGAGTAAAGATCGTAGCGTAAGTTTTTTTGGATTTATGTAACACAAAAATTCGTGAAATCCAACTAAAAGCGCTTGAAGGAAAAACAACAAATTTTGCTTAGCTCAAATAGTGGGTGATATAACATAAAGACAATGCTAGTAATGCCAAGTTGCTTTATTTTGCTACGCTTATGAAATATCACTTACTGTTTTGTTTTTCACTCAAGCGTTTTTGGATGAACTGTAGTTATATTTCGCTCTCTTAAACCAGCATGAATCTTTACTTGAGCTATGTTCCAATTTAAAAACTGTTTTGATGATAATTATGTGTTAAGTGTTAGCTTTTGTTCCACTGTAGTATAGTAATTTTTATCTCTTGTAGGATAAATAAAAAACAATATTTTATTTGATTATGCTTTTTCTTAATACCTTTCATTAACAGGTTATAAATTATTTTTTCACCAAGTATAAAATATAAATAACTTGATACATCTAGTCACATTTTGATATATGTTAAGCTTTTTATCGACGAAATAAAGCTTTAAAATAGTTATGGGCAACAATATTGGAAATCCTTTCCATTACTATAAACATATCAAACAGAATTCATCTAATAAAAATCCTCTAAGGTAAATGGTTTCATGTTTAAGGTAAATCAGGCATTTTTGCACATCATTATCAAACCTCTTTTATATCAGTTTTGCTATAGACATGGTATGTAGATTTTGTTATCTTCCAGGGATTTAGTAAAGCAGCTTAGGGAAAAAGTATTGAATGCTTCTCCTAGGAAGACATATTGCACGTAATCATATTCTCTATGTTAAAAACTATTAGTTGTCATGCAGTCTGAACAGAAAAAAAACTACAGTTTTGTTGTTTCAGCCGTACATTGAATAATAACATATATTTCGTTTTGAAGTAGGTTCAGTATCCAGTTTAAAAGCTTCAAGATTAAGATGATGTTAAGCTATTTCTATATTATTATATTAATAACGTATGAAATTGAGGTTTTTATTTTATTAGAACAGTCCAACATCCGACTATTAGTTAATATTGTAAATTAAAAATCTTAGACTTGGTTTGGTTTAAAGAAACCAAATTCCTTCTACACGAAGTCTTAAATCATAGTATTTCACACCTCTATCCAAATGTTCATATGCTTCCATCTTTTCTTGGGTTCTTTGTATTGCTGTGCTTAAGGGTTAGCCCTCTTGTGATGAGAGCAAAGTTCATGCAATATTTTGGTTAACGAAGGTACGTGTGAAAGTTCTTTGTTGAAAGGCTAGTTTTATCTCGTCCTTTGTTGGCAAAAAATGTACCTTTCTGATTGATCCCCGTGGGGTGAAGAGTTGCTTATAACTCTCTCTCTCTTGACTTTTAACACTTGGTAAAGATAAGGCAGTTATTAGAACATAAGGTGCTACCGCGACCCTGTTATAAGTGATAGTAAACTATTAAAAATTAATCCTGATAAATAGTGTGTTCCTTCTTATACAAATAATTAATGGCTTTTATTCCTTCTTTAAAAGATTATTTGAGTCACTTTCAACTCGCATTATAACACACCTGTCACAAGGCAACATAACTAACACCTTACTGTAACAGATTCTTATTTTATATTTCATCTTAAATTGTAAATATCTGTTTGTGAATTAATTATTGCCTCAAAGAGTCTTAAATGTTTTAAAAGCCACTTATCTTCCAGATTTGGAATTTCACTTACCACTATGTTGTTAATATTGGAAACTTTTGGGTCGGAGGATACCATGTTAAGCAAAAGTTTTGATCTTGCTGATGTATTAGTGTAAGATTCATAAACGGTTAATGATAATAATGTTCAAAACTATAAAAAAAAACTATTTTTTTCAAGGTAATGTTCGTCTGGAAATGTAACTTGTTTGTTATATTTGATAGCTTAGTTTACGTTTCAGTCGCGTATCATTTAATAAAACGGAGTGAGTTGATACGTCGTACACAATAACCATCCGAATGACATTAACTGTCAAATACAAAAGAAATAACTTTTTTGTGAAGTAGTTTATTATTTTTCTAATCTGGTATCTTTAGGAACAAACGCCGTTAAGAAGTTGAATTTGATCGTCTAATAATCTGTCTTTATGTAAACAGAAGATGTGCGTGAATAAAAAAACAAAAGAGTTGCACAAGTTAGAATTGCAAGTCATTTCCTATATGGAACAAACACATTACCTCATTTATACTTCCTGCATAATATTTAGCAAGTAATTCTAAAACAAATCAGATATTTTCAGCATAAACAAAATAAAATTTAATAGCCGCCTGAAAGATTTCAGTTTAAATGACACACTGGAGTTAACTGTCACGGTGGTAGGATAGTAGTAACAGTAAATAATCTTATAGTTATACGGAGTGAGGTGTCACATCTTTATGAAAGTAATAACAGTTAACAATCTTATAGTGATACGGAGTGAATTATCACATCGTTATGAATGCAATGACAGTAAATTCATTTAAATTGAAATGGAGTTAACTGTCACGGTGGTAAGAAAGTAGTAACAGTAAATAATCTTCAAGTGAAACTGAAATCATTAATGTTACAAACCGAGAGTTAGAATTTTAATACGCTAAAGTCAGAAGAAAAACTAACTACACCGTACTGTTTATAAGCGCTGGTGCTTCACCAGTACTTTCAGTATTCAGTTTACAGGAATAAAAACACATTTAAAGATTCATTGTATTCTGTGATTACAGTTCTAGCAACTTTACGATTTTTTTTTCGTGATGTGAAAATCTGTTTTGTACATTTTAACAATTCTCTCATATTCACGAGTGTTAATAACCGAGTAATATAATATACGAACAAAACTGTCATTTTCGGTGACGAGGAACCCACTTTGAGACTAATAATGGCTGGAGACGGCTTGAATGGGTAATGAAGAAAAACTTTAATATAAGTTTAACATAACAGCAAATGTACAACGTTTCGACAAGGTTTTGTCCTTGTACCTGATGATGACAAAACCTTGTCGAAACGTTGTACATTTTCTGTTATGTGAAACTTATATTAAAGTTTGTCTTCATTACCCATTCAAGCCGTCTCCAGCCATTATTAAAACTGTCCTTTGCTGATAAAAATCAAAAATATACAGTACGTTATCAACAGCTTTACTATTTCGGTTAGAAATATTAATTTCTTTCAAATGACTAGTCTTAAGTGACTTAAATAATCAACAACGCTGTGTGATGAGTGTACACTTATATCCTCGTAAGTCTTAAGAACAAACCTGAATATGAACTACTTTACTAAACTATATTTTACCCATTAAACGAACGCCGAAGATAATCTTGGCTCATCACAAGGAGGCTATCAGCCGATAAATTAATGGTAAGTAGTCATTATAAGCTATATATTCCTTAAATTGTTCAAATTATATTATGATCCCAATTCTAATAAATTTCAACTCTACTAATTAGACTTTTAAAATAAACGTTAAAAAAGTAACATTCCCCTTAATGTTACATAGCTTGATACATACCAGAAATAACTTATCTACACTCGCTTGTATTAGTTTTATTCGAATATATTATTTTATTAAATCTATTCTTAATAGTTATATTTTTTAGGGTTAAGAACATAAATAATTTGAATATGCTGCTCTGTACATAAATTAAGAATGAATTAAAGAGGTCAACATTCACGAGCGAATGCAACATGTCTCCTCCACGCAATCCCAACATGGCCAATTCTGACAACAGAAAAATCGCGAAAAACACAGACAAATCGAAAACTGTCGATATCAACGCTTGAGACTTGCAAGAAGGTATCTTTGTACCAAATTCCATGTAAGATGGTTAATATACACATGAATAGTTCACGAAAACCCCAAATTATACTTTCCTCGCTGACAAATTGAGTAAAAACAAAAATTCCAAAATTGTCTATATATCTGTTTGAGACCTGCAAAGACTATCTAAATTGCCCATAACTTGATCGAAAAATTATGGGTTTATTTAACCTTTTGACCTCTTAAACTGACCAAAAATAGGTATATCCAACATTGATGTAATTAAAATCTATTCAAATAATTAAAATATTCAACGTTAAACTGGTACACAAGTGGAAACATTTTATTTAGGCCTATCTGTGGCCTTCAAAAAGTTGGCGAATCTACATGTTTCGACGTTACAACGTCATCCTCCTGAGTTTCAATGTATTATTCATGAAGTGTAACATTCTTCAATTGTAAGATTTGATGCTATGTAATTTAACTTCGCCCTGGAATAACATGTAGCATACATACATATATATGAATATATTAAATACCTATCTGTATATGCGGTCATCCAAAGGTACAGATGCCTACATGTATGTGTGTGTGTTTGTTTAACTATTTGTTATTTCTCTTCAGTGTTTTGGTCACTCTATATTATAGTCTCATGTACTGTTACAACTGTTATGTTCGTCATGTAATCTTTATACCAAGTCGATGTCTCGTACGTTGCTAATACAAATAGTTTGTGTCGACTGTTGTAACCTAACGAATGGGATGAATTCTGATATAGCGTGAAATTTCTCGTCAGCAACGACCTATAAAAGAAAAAAAAGGGTTTGAAATAGTAAAATGTTATTACGTACTGTTATTTCCGGAAACTTGTAATGGACTAGCTAAGAAAAAAGTGTTTGAAATATTTCCTGCTCTATCATGATGTTCTGTTACACCATAAGCTGAAAGTTGGTTGATTCAATTAAGCTAAAAATAATTCAATCGATACAATCTGCAGTCGGAATGAAAAGCATAAATATTCAGAGTTTTGTGGAATTCTCCTAAATTTAATATATCGCTTGACACTGAGTAGGCCGGTAAAAAGTGTTGTCAGTTTGTGTAATGATCTAATGTAGGATTTTGTTTCAATAATTAATTGATAGAATTCAAAACATAAAAGCGCCATCTTGAAAGAAATGTTTGTTTGTTTGAAGTTAAGCACAAGGCTACACAATGGGCTCTGCCCACCACGGGTATCGAAACCCGGTTTCTAGCATAGTAAGTCCGCAGACATGCCGCTGTGCCACTGGGGGGCAATGAAAGAAATGAATAAGCTTATAAAAAATTGTTAGTTTGATAAAAAAATCCATCTGCACGTTTAAGAACAAAACAACGTTCCTTTTATAAAACTCACATTAAGCTAACAAGGATATTCATGTAAAGAACTATATATATGTTTTAAATGAAAAATTTATCTAAAATCTATATAAATATAATAGTACTGTCTGTTGTATGACCATTTAACTATTTCGCAGGGTGTGAATGGATCTTCACCAAAATTGGTATAAAAGTTTGTTAGGTTCGTACGGGGATACATACAAATTTTCAGTTTTGCATTTTGCAGTTTTTATGAGCATTTTTCCATTATCCTCACCCCTTCAACAAATTTAGCATGAAGGTTTGTTGGGTTCATACAGAGATGCGCACAAATTTGCTGTTTCACATTTTGTGTTTTACAGTTTTCATGGGCGTTTTTGCGTGTTTTTATATTTTTTTTTACAATTACATGTAAGGGAAGGAACTTTTCATGGCCTAAGATAACCTTTCATTAATCATGAATTTACATAACTTCCGTCCAGGGGACGGATACTCCATCTACTAGTCAACAAAGAAAAGCTGACTTTATAACAAACTGAAGAGATGAAGTACGAATGATATTCATGTGAAAACTTTTCACCTCTTCGTTGAATAGAAACAGATAAAATGTTATAGGTAGTTGGGTTAACAGCGTAGACAAATCGGTTAATTTCACAAACATATTCTTTTCTTGCACCTTTACTTTCAATTCTAACTTATTTCCGTATTTTTTATGATCGGATCTACTTTACTGTTATGGACGTTTTTATTAGTTTCATTAGATACTGGCTATTGAGTGGTGCCAGAATACTAGCTTGAGTCTCAGCTACATTAAATCTTAATGATAAACTGGCTCACTCACATAACGCGGATATCCAGCCAAGTTTATGTAATTTCTTACTAAACACAGGGATTTGTAAGAAAGTTAACTTTACGATATTCGTAAAAGGATGCTCAGCAAATAAACGAATTCCTGTCCCTTAAGGAAGGAGAAATGATTTACGGTGATCAGAATATATTTTTCTGAAAATAATTATTTTGCTTCAGGACAAAGCTTTTGCAATTTTTGATAATTTTGAGTAAAAGAAAACAGTTGAGCGTACTGGAATATTATCCACTGGTTGGAAAACTCAAATATTCCATTTTGTTTGTGTGTGTTGTTGATGAATACAAAGCTTACACAATGGGCTATCTATGTTGTGCCCACAGCAGGAATCGAAACCTGATTTTACCTCTGAGCCACCGGTAGGGAGCTAATACTTTATAAAATAAGCTGACAAATATTTACACAATACTCGTTGGTTGGTAGATTGCATACATTTCACGAGTAATATATTAGTAACAGTGCAGTAATACACGCTGGGGAATCTGTAAAACAATGACAGTTAACAAATAAGCACGTCTATAATGAACTCTAAATGAGAGTCTGGACATTGTCAGCAAGGAACAATACCTATTGTCACAGTCTTGGCTGCACCCTGGACGCTGCTGATAAGGAACGGGTATGTATCATTATCTTACTTCTGACCAAAGTAAACCAACTACCTAAATCAGTACCCGTAAGTAAGCAAACCAGAAGAAATGCATAAACAGCAAGCTTGTCTTTCTGATCTCGGAATGAGTCATTTGGCGATAAAATCAACAGGAGAAGGTTACTAGAATAATAAACAATTCCTTTTGCTAAAAGCCAGCAAAATACACATATCATCAACTTAATTGATTTACTCATAAAGTTAATGATTACTTTACAGTGCTGACACTATTCACAGTAAATGTTGACTCAATGCACGGTAAGTGCTGACCCTATTCACAGTAAAAGTTGACTCAATACAGGGTAAGTGCTGACCCTATTCACAGTAAGTGTTGACCCAATTACATGGTAATATTTATTTTCCAGCAACAATAGTAAGTGAGCTATACCCTATTCTTTATTGAAGGTTACGTTCGTTAAGAGTATTAGTTATTCTACTTATTATAACTAGTTTTATTATTATTATTATTAAAGATTATATCATATCGTTAAGTTAGTTTGTGGTTGTGGTTTTAGGACTAACTAATACTGATAAGATTGCCGAGTCAAGTATAAGATTTACCACGGTGTGGGAGTTCTTATTTGGACATTGGTTTAAAGAAGGGATAATTTTACCATAGTGTCGATAAAAGTAATTGGTTATAACTTGTAGTATATCTACTTTAACTTATTAAGTTATATTATTTCTAACTTTATTTTTAATGTTTATTATTTTATAATAATGATCATTCTAAACAGTTTTAATTTTGACTTTATCATTTTCATCATAAAGATTATTTCACATTGTTAGCTTAGTTTATGGATTTAGGACTAGCCTAAATATACTAAGCTGGCCCAACCAAATATAAATTTTACCACGATATAATAGTTCATACTTGGACATCGGCCTAAACAAATGAAACTTTTATGACAGTGTGGATACACATTGTTGGTTAGAATATTTAGTATATCAACTTTTATTTTTTCATTACTTTAATTTTTTTATGTTTATTACTTTATTATATATATAATTCTGCATTGTTAGCTTAGTATATGGTTTTAGGACTAATCTAAGCATCTTAGACTGATCGAACCTCGTGTGATATTACTGGGTTTACGAGTATAAATGTTGTCAATAGCGAGAATATTCAGTTGATGAAAGAAGGAACTGTAATCATAAGTAATATAGTTTAAACATTATATGTAGTTAGCTATGCTCATTACTAGTTGTTTTGTTTTTTATAGTTCTAAGTAGGTAGGTTACTTTAATCAGAATTTAATGTTAACAATACTACAAGAAACTAACAAGTTTCATGTGAGTAACAAATCTAATTTAGCCTAATTGCTATGAACCTTAATTGTATCTTTATTCTGTTAAAACCTTTTTCTTTTGAAAAAAAGGCTTTGGATAAAGTGTTCTTAAAAACCATTCCGCAAGCCTAATTGTACAAATGACTATATTGAGATGGTGTACGCAGCCAGTAATTACACCTCTGAACTCATGCAGAAAAGCATTACAACAGAATGTCAAGGGTAACGTAGCACTGCAGCAAATAGTTTACAATAAAGCTGTTACAGGATGTGAAACTTTGGTCTTAGATATGCTATACTCGTTCGTTTCAAATATTTGGGCAAAACTATACACCCAACATTTTCTGCGCTAGCCGTCCCCAATTTTGAACTGATAGACTAAAGGGAAGACAGCTATTCAACAGTACTCACCGCCAACTCTTGGGCTACTCTAATCGAATAGTGAGATTTTATTGCGACCGGGAAACGAGACGCGAACCCTAGACTGTCGGATTAACAATCCAGCAACCTAAATACTCGATTACGCACGGCCCTATATAGGTGTAGATACCTTCGTCAGTATATTTTCGACAAAACGCTTATTGTTAAGCAAAATCAACCAAAAAATATTGATTGTTAAATTTCTTAAATCTACTAGATTTCAAAAGACGTGCGAATAATTTGATGATAACTATCAACACTTCTTAATTAACGTGTTTTATTTCATTACGGAGGGGCGGGAAAAATAGCCTCATACAGTAATTTAAAGACAACTGCAACGAATGCATTGTTAAAATCAAGTGTTATTGCCTTGAAAGTAAAAAGAGCTAAAGGATGGAACTCGTAAGGAAGAATATGTTTCAATAATCGTATGTTTGCAAAATACTGAAGTCTACCACAACGTTATCTTCTTAAGGCAAATTCGCAAAGTTTGCCTGATGGAACTCTTTGAAATATGGATTTTCAATATTTGTTTGTAGTGTTGTTTTATATATTTCTTGTTTGTTTGTTTGTTTTTTGAATTTCGCGCAAAGCTACACGAGGGCTATCTGCGCTAGCCGTCCCTAATTTAGCAGTGTAAGACTAGAGGGAAAGCAGCTAGTCATCACCACCCACCGCCAACTCTTGGGCTACTCTTTTACCAACGAATAGTGGGATTGACCGTCACTTTACAACGCCCCACGGCTGAAAGGGCGAGCATGTTTGGTGTGACAGGGATTCGAACCCGCGACCCGCAGATTGCGAGTCGAGTGCCCTAACCACCTGGCCATGCCGGGCCTTATATATTTCTAACTAGATATTCCGTGAGGTGGTTCAGAGGTAACTCTGAAAGTTTATAACGCTAAAACTCGGGTTTCGATACTCGCGGTAGACGAAAGATAAATAGTCCATTGTATAAGTTAGTGCTTAACAGCAAAAAATAATTTAACTAGAGGAAAATATTTATTTTCAGAAATGACGAAACAAAATTATGAACGATTTTTCCAAGTGAACAATAATACAGTAATCTATTTATAATTAAAAGCAACACAACGTTAAAATCTTACAAAATAAATAATTATTAAAAAACAAGGACTTGCGCTGAAGATGGTGTCATACAGACACCGAAACATATGTAGAGTTATTTAGGGCAAGTTCCTGTTTTAATAATTGTTTATTGTGTAAGATTTTAATGTTGTATTGTTTTTAATTGTAAATAGATCTTTTACACAAGTGTCGTTTTTAAATTATCTGATACGGTAATCAGTAATTGTGACTTTATTATATGGTATATCGATGAGCATTACGAAACAAGCTAATAGTTACCACAGAAAATCGTGAGAAAATATCTCCTAGTTTTAATTAGAAACGTTTGGTCCTCGCATTTTTTCTTTTTGTGGTACTTGTCTCAAATGCTGATAAATCAGTTTTGAGTTGTTCTTTTCGGATAAAAACATTTTATGTAACTCAAATCAAATAAAGTAGAAAATTTTTCATATGTATTTGTACTGAAACTATTTGACATACACCATTTAAAATAAGCGATACACATATTGAGAACTTACCGTATTTTTCAGAATATAAGACGCACCCTTATTTTGAAGACAAAGTTTTGGGGGGGAAAAAAGCTACAGTCGCATTTGAAAAATTTTTATTGAACAAAAATTCAATTTGATACTTTAAAAATTAGTATATATTGTTCTAAACACAAAAGAGCTCAAAACATCAAAATAAGAAAATACCGTAAATCAAAAAAGGTTTACTGTTATTTAGTTTGGTTCAAAACCTACAAAATCTTCATTGGTTTCACTGTAATTTATTATTTATTATTTAAAAGAAAAACTATTATTATTATAAATAACACATTCAATTGAACTAAACTATGCATGCCTATTTAAATATATTGTTGCGTATCTGATAGTTTGTTAATTTCCGGTATAAATTCTTCCCGAGGAACTTCAGCGACACAAGTCCTATCTTTAAATAAAACTAGTTTATTCTTTTTCAGTACAACTTTACAATACACAGAATTTACACAGTTACTTTAACTTTAACACACGCTATAATTCACAACAATTCACGGACTTTACTTACGGTCACTACTGTTCGCTTGACTCAATCATCTGTCTCTATATCTCTCTATCTGCTATATATATCTCCGCTTTATTTGCTGGGCTTATCTACAATAAAATAGGGCGCCTAGAAAAGACTAGAGATGCCAGGAAAAGTCAAGATCCTTCGAGAATCTCAGCGTCACGTGACTTCCGTTGTCGTAACACTGCCCCTTCCTTAGTATTGTTCGTCCCGAACAATAGCCACTTACATTAAACCAATCAACAATTAACAATAACTTAATTAAATTTACAGAATTTACAAACACAGAATTAAAATTCAACAAAGTCTCTTAATTTTACGGGACTTATCTCCTTCCGTACTGGTCTCCATCTCGTTGGCTTCTGCTTCACGTGAGGTTCATCTGCTCCATCAGGAAATGTCATATTATCAGTAATACTCACATCAGTGGTTGTAACTTCATTAAGGACTTCACTGTTTCCCTGCTCAAAACCGGGTAGAGTTTCTTCTTAGACGGTGGCTTTTTCAGGTGACACGTCTTCAGCAGCATCATTTGTTCTATTATTCACTTTGTTCCAACTGAAATATCCTGGACCATGGTAACACCAAAGCCTGTTGGCATGCACCACCTTTGGCTTACATCGCCGACCACATTTTATTTGGAAAGACACGTCTAAGAGATGATCCACTATGTCATATGGGCCTTCCATGGAGAAGACAACTTAGGATACTTCCCTTTGGTCTTCCTGGGATCACACAACCACACCTTGTCTCCTGGTACAAAGCTAACTTCAGTAGATCTCTTATCATAACATAGCTTCATGGAATCAGCAGACGTTTTCAAGTTTGAATGCACTTGATGGTGAATATCATCCATCCTTTCAGATAACACTTTCACGAACTCTGACACATTTTCAAGCAACTCTTCGCATCCTGTTATCAGGTCCACTGGCAATCGAAGTTCCCGACCAAACATCAGCTTTGCTTGAGTGTATCCAGGGCTTCATTCTCTGCTGTTCTATAGGCCATCAACAGCGGAGGGAGTAATATATCCCAGTCATATTGGCGGCTACTACAAAACTTTGCCAATTCCTGTCGAGTGTCCATTGTACTTTTTCTACCTCCCCATCAGACTGTGGGTGTAGTGGCATTGTCTTGGTCTTTCATATGCCAAACAACTTGCAGCATTTATGGAAGAGCTAATTCCAAGTTACAGTCTTGATCCAAATGCAGTTTGTATGGCATACCAAATCTGAAGAAGAAATCACTAATAGCCAAAGCTACAGTAGCTTCCTGACTTGGTATTGCATATGCCTCAGGCCACTTGGTGAAATAATCCATTACCACACAAATGTACCTGTTTCCTGCACGAGTTTGGGGCAAAGGACCAGCAATGTCAACAGCTACTCTTTCCATTGGTGCGACAACTTGATATAACTTCATTGGAGAACATCCCTTATGCTTGGGTCCCCTTTCAGCATAACATGTACTGCAGGTCCTGCACCATTCTTCCACATCTTGCCTCATACCTATCCAGTAAAATCTCTGTCATAGGTGACTCAATGTCTTCTTAACTCCGAGATGTCCTCCTGTTAAACTATCATGGGATTGACGCAGCACAACTTCCCTTAACTTTCTCGGTATAACCGTTTGCCAGGTCAACACTTTCCCATCTGCAGTTTCCCATCTACGGAGAAGAATACCATCTTCAAGCTTCAACTGGTCCCATTGTGCCCAATAGTTCTTTGTCACAGGGCCTAAGCTAGACACCATCTCCCAAGCAGGGCACAAAACACTTGCTTGTAGAAAATCAATTACTGGCTTCAAATCTTGGTCTTTCCCCTGTTTTGCTTGAATATCTAT
>NW_013667421.1:135169-149144 GCF_000517525.1 Limulus polyphemus
TATGGAGTTTTGCATACAGCTCCTACTGAAATAGGGGGTTTTTGCCCCAATTTTTATGGCGTATCCTTAAGCAACTATAATTATAACGCTTATCATTTGGAATTTCAGTCCTGATAGCCATGAAGGGATCACCCCACTACTACTGGGCATATTATGACAGCCTGTTTTTTCATAGGCTAGTATGGCACTTTCTGATTCGGTGGGCGAAAATCAATAAGTGTTAACTATCAATATGTGATTGTACTCTGGTGCAGTTCATTTTCACACAACAAAGGCGTGACATTCAAATAGTAATGCCCTTTGTACCACATCCACTCTCCTTTACACAATTATTTACAATACTGTAATACTAATTCAAAGTTATACAAAGGTTTATAAATGCTTCAACACAAAACCACTTATTAAAGACATAGGAAACCGTGAGACTCAACGCGTAAACCGGCATCTTTTTTTGACAGAAATATCAAGGATATTAAAGTACTTTCAATTCACGAGGAGAATATCATAAATCTTAGTGCTTATCACTGCACTCTAGAAGTATGTCATTTTATTATACTTAGTGTTTTATTGCTTCTAAAGCATTTTAATAGACAACGCGTATGTTAAAAAGGAGCGATTAAAACAATTTCACTTATTATTTTGTAGCTAAACTTTGAGATGACACTTTTAAGGCCTAGCTTTTTATGGCTTTATCCTGTTGTTGTCTTTTTGACGGAGTTTTTGAGCGAATTACAAATTGGGTATATTAGAGCAGGTTCAAACCCCTATCGTAAAAACCACTCTTTAGATGTAAGAATAGAACTGACGAAAACACAACTTGAACAGGAATTTACTGATGGTATTAAGCCATATTTAAACACAAGTCGGACAGGAATTTACTGATGGTATTAAGCCATATTTAAACACAAGTCGGACAGGAATTTACTGATGGTATAAGCCATACTTAAACACAACTTGAACAGGAATTTACTGATGGTATTAAGCCATACTTAAACACAAGTCGGACAGGAATTTATTCAGTGTGTAATGTCATATTTGAAAAAATAAAAAAGTCGTATAATAATTGACTGGTGGTGTAAGGTTGTAGTTAAACACAACTGATGGTACAAAGTCATAATTTTTTGTGCTTTTATTGTCAAGGATAGAGCGTTCAAATTAAACGTTTGAAAAATAAAACACTTAAAAGAACAGTCATAAAAAGTAAAGACAGTTTATTTTTATGGATACTTTTGCCCTGATAAGATCAGATAGCCCCCAGTGGTGGACAGAGAACAGATAGCCCATTGTGTAGCTTTGTGCTTAATTACAAACAAACAAGATCAGATAATTGCGGTCACGTTAAGTGAAACATCTGTACTAAATAACTGATTACTGTAGTAAAGATTACTTGGTTATTTTGTTTCAAATTATTATTGCTATATTTCATTATATCAAAATAACACAAAACATCTGTCTCATTAGCTTGATCAAGTACATTTTTATTGTTAAGAGCATGGCTGTTTTTATTCATTGTCAAAACATCTTGCTAACTGAATGATGACAATTACGATTCAATCCTATTCAAAACGTCGAAATTAAAATATACAGTTTAAGTCCAAATGAAATAAAGTAGTAGAATAAAAATATAATAAAATTGTTAAGTAATACTCGAAGTTGTTGAAAATTGAAGCGTTTAAAATATTTTGTGAGAAATTAAAACAACTTACTCGCGTAAAAAAAAAGTAGACTTTTGTTTGATAAACAATGGGAACTGTAATGTACCAGATAACTTGTCAAGACCAAATTAAGACGTTAAGTCGTATTCTATATATATTACAGTTACAAATTCTTGTATCATATGGTGAGCTTCGTTACAAACTGGTTTATTTACTAGTTCTAACTTGTGTGCAAAACAAATATCCAGGAGTAGTAATTAGGATTTTTCAATGGCTACAACAAACTTTAAAGAATGATTAATCTATAAGGGATTTTTATTCAGGACTTGAAAACACTAGGATTCTAGTCTTAGCCTGAACGAATGCGTTTTTGAAACTATTAGGAAATACGTTTCCGATGTTAATCGTTTGTACTCACAGTACCAATTCGGAAAGATTTAAAGTCCGTTATAAATAGGCAAAGATACAGACTTACTGCTTGAACCCATTGAAATTTTCCGTAAACTTTCAATTAGAAGTTGAAACGTGAAGTTTTAAATGTATTCTAGTGACGAACAATGACACTTGTGGTTTGTCAGAAGAGTAAAAAGAGAGATGAAGAAAACTATACAATATACTGTTCAAAGTTTGGAGAGTTATATAATTATTCAGAAATTTTGAAACAAGGATTCAGAAACTTTCTTACATAGAGATACAAATCCATACCTTTTTTTTTCTCGAGGAACTGAATAAACTGAAAGTTACAGAAAAATATACTCGGCTGCTGATGTTCCTTCTTGTTCGTAAAATGCTGTAATACAGGAAAGTGATCGTTCTCCTGCGCTATAACCCTGCTGGCTCGAAGATTATGCTGAACCAAGAGAACCTATATATATATTAGACTGATTCTGTGCACGTGGGCATTACACTCCTGACATCTTGCGAAGGGGTACGCGCTGACGTCATTATGAAGTAAGCGCTTCTAGTGTCGGGGTAAAAAAAAAATTATGCAGAAAGAAGTCACGAGATAAACTCAAACAACTTATAAAGCTAAGGGCTGTTAATATAAATCATACTGGTTAATAGTTTAGTGTAAAAGCAAATGTAAACAAGTAACTTGTTTATGGCCCGTGTCAAGTAAAACACGTTTCTTTATTACTTACAATGCAAAGCTAAATGTTTAGAACTAGTAGCTCGGTCCCTGTTGCTTGCTACATGGGAGGTCTAATATTATATACTACAGAGTCTCTCTCTATACTTCTTTTGATCCAAAAACATTGTGTTTACGTTTCTTACTGTGGTTCAAGTTACACAATCTAAAGAATTTATCTTATACGTTGTAAATTTTCCTTAGAATATACTTATACCTTTAATTGGTACAGGATTTTGCAGATTTTAATATAGTTGTAAGTCATTTATGCATAGCTTGTACACATTATTTGCAGGATTATTGTAAACTCTTTCGAATACATTAGTTAACTTTTTTGTATAACTACAGTAACTCTTACCCTTTAGCCCCCCCCCCCCCCAGTGGCCGGACTTCGATATCCGTGGTGAGCAGAGCACAGATAGCCCTTTGTGTAGCTTTGTGCTTAACTACAAAACAAAAAAAAAAGATCAATCAATCTTTCCTCCCAAGTTCTTTACAATCACAATAACCCGTCCTATACTCATACTTTACACACTCCTGTGATTCGTTGTAACTCGATACAAATCCTTCACATATAATTTTATAGATTCTGTAATTCCATATAAGTTTACATTTTTTTTTTACAGTTGCAGTAACTTCATATAAATTCATTACAATTATTGTACTGTCAAAGAAATTTATTTTGTAAAACGTATTTACACATAGTTGTACAATCATAATAATCCATGTATAGATTTTTTTAGCAGGCTTACAGCAGTGAAATTCAGGTTTCGATACCCATGGAGAACAGATCACAGATGACTCAATAGTGTTTGGAAATCATAGTAACTCCGTATACATTATTTACACTTTATTGTACAAATATAGTGAATGTTTTCTTACAAACTCTTGACTGATTCTTGTAACCCAAAGAAACGACTAGGAAATTTTCTAAACACCTCTGTAGAGTCACAGTAGTTTGTCCATATAAATTATCTACAGATTTGTGTAAGACTTATAAACCCCGTACACACTTTCTTTATGTCTTCTTGCACTTTCATAGTAAAACCTTTCTTACAATTTTATTACACATTCTTCTAAGTTAAAGTACCCCTTAGAGATTCTCTTCTCATTCTTCTACAGTTGCAATAACTCCAGTATTATTCTCATAAGGTTTTAATAAATTTTATATGGAGATTCTTTGTTCAATTTATTGTGATTAATATGATAGTCTTAATTAAAATTTTAATTGTATCCTTCGCAATATACTGGAGGATCAAAGGATTCAGCAAATAACGTGGATACAAAATATACTTTGTTACTAGATGTAGAAACCAATGCAAGGACGAAGGTGCACAATAAGCACATAGTATCCTTATTATACGTTGGCAAAATGAAATCGTTAGCACAGTTACTAAACAAGAACCCTTAAGGTAAACACATTAGCACATACCAATATTCTGTTTTCATCTAGCTCAGGCTATTCGGCAACTACAAGGACACGATACACATTAAACAATAAATAACTATAGTAAATTAGAAATAAGAAATATACAAACGTTAAAACAGGAAAAGGCCCAAGAAAAAACTAACAAGGAACTTAAACGAAACACAGTCATAAACACATAATTTTTGGTAAAGGTGATGGGCACCTGTAGATTTATGGTTTGAATTGTGTGTGAGTATTTTTGTAAAGTAAACTTGGTGCCGATAAGGAATTAATTTTGTTTGAGTCTCTTATAACCTTCGCCTCTGAGCTAATTCTAATTGTTTTAACATATTAATTCATATCAAAGCCACTCTGTTTCACTGTCATGCTGCTTCTTTTCATCCACGTGTATGATCTGTGACACTTTTGTTTTGTATGACCTGTCATGAGCTAATAAAACTTTGTGATTTATCTTATTGTTTGTTTGTTTTGAATTTCGCGCAAAGCTACACGAGGGCTATCTGCGCTAGCCGTCCCTAATTTAGCAGTGAAAGACTAGAGGGAAGGTAGCTAGTCATCACCAACTCTTGGGCTACTTCCTTTATCAACGAATAGTGGGGTTGACCACACATTATAACGCTTCCTCGGTTGAAAGGGCGAGCATGTTTGGTGGGACGAGGAATCGAACCCGTGACCTTCAGATTACGAGTCGAGTGCCCTAACCACCTGGCCATGCCGGGCCATGATAATGGTGAATGGTGCACCTCTTGGATAGGTATATTAATAACATGTATGGCACTGCTTTTGTTTTAACGCTTGATATAATTTTAAGTCTGATGTTGGGGTTATTGGTTCAAATGATTCAGAGGGTGGTATGTTCATGGGAGTACTTTCAGTTTTTCTCATTGAAGGCTAAATCTAAGAACTCATCTTTTGTTGGTTTTATATCCTACATGTACACTTCAGGAAAAATTGGAACTGGTTGAGTTTTATCCACCTTTACTTAGGCTAGAATTGGAAGTTTCAAGATGGTAGTAACCTTTGTCTTGTTTTCCAACGTACGAGAGAGCACTTCCATCTGCGCACAAACTCACATAAATAAGTTTAAAACATCTTTCATGTTCTATGTTAAATTATTTTGTACTGACACACAGTTCAAAATCGTAATTCCATATTAAATGTCAATTGTTAAGTTACATTGTCCTTTCAAGCTCCATAAAAGGGTGAGGCAGAGTTTACCATTTATGTCTGTGATTGGCCAGAATGTCAGGTTTCAGCACAAAATGTAATGCTGACACTGCCAGTTGAATGCAAGAACTGGTTACAATGTTACAGTTTCACTAACAACGTGAAAACCATTCTCAACATTGGTAAAGTAGAAATAAAACAAAAGATTAAATCAAATTAAATCAATAAATACACTAAATGAAGAAGTCTTAAAATCATCCAGAGAATGAGTATAATCTCAACAAGTGTAACGTTCAACTCAGGCTTGCCTGAAAATAATCTGAAACTGGTTTCTGAAACGTGCCTATATTATAGTAAATTCAACTGTCTTTGTTGTTTAACTTTCAACAATGTACCTCTCTCAGTATTTTGATCCAACTAGAAGTTTATTTGTTGCGTATAGCTTCAGTTTATTGGGGTACTCAAGACACGTTTTCAACGTACATAGCTGCTGAAGCGTGTAGCTCAATAGATTAATTTGTGAAGGATGAGATGTTTCTCAATCCGCTTAGAACTGAATTAATGATGAAATTCTAGCATATTTCATCTCTACAATTAAACTATTTTTCCATCACATTTTAAATATTAACTCTTTTCTTACCTATTGTTGTGCATATTTATTCGTGTCAATAACAATGGATTGTAACAATTTTCAATGTTCCTATTGACATTCAAGAATATCTACAGTTATTAAGAACCATATCTCAGATCCATGGGAAACACATTTTACAGACCATTATAAACCTCAGTAAATAGCCTGTAAACTCTTTCTATGTTACCCTGTATGCTGTGAGCTGACGTACATTCCAGTCTGTATGTTCTGAGCTTATATACATTACAAGCATTCACTTCACCCTTTGTACTGATATGCAGCTAGCCTATCAGACTGAAATTATATACTGAAGTGTGCATCTTCATTACGCTAGAACTTAAAACAACAAAACAAATTTTAAAGTCAATTCCTTGTTCAATGTGAATTTCTTTAGATACTCCAAAGTAAGGAATCCATTGCTCAGCCACTTTGTCAGCTATAAACTGCACTGATGTGTCAGCAAGAATATATGCTTTAGCCCACTTCCTAAAATAATGGTTTATGTTATACATTTCTGAGATTGGCAAAGAATAACTAGAGATATTTTCTTCATTGTAAAGAGTATAACTATCACTTACAGCTTTCTGTGACAGTGCTGGAAGTTAACCTAAGCAGAGTATTCAAGGGCATAGTAACGTCATCCTGTAAGAGCACTCTACTGTTCTTAAGCTTTGGTTACACGGCTTCTAACGAATTTTCTACAAAGCTGTAGCTTTCTTATTTCACAGGCCATGTTTGCAGATAACTCGTGCAGTAAGTTCATTTGTAACATGCCTCTGCTTGAATTAAGATATGTTACAACTACGATCATCTATAACATAGACTTGAAATAAGACCCAAAACTCGAGCGCTTTCGAATAGTTGACTATTCTTCTTTAGGAGAACAAAAAAATATCGTCTTTCACATGATGGCAGCAATAAATGTTTTGATACTAAAGCCAAGACATAATTAATACATAGTTGCCTCGATGGCGGCTTCTCTGTAAACGTCTAATACATTGTAAGGTAAAGTTCTGGCAGTTCCATTATTTCCAAAAAACAACAATTCAAACTCACATCTGTGTTTGACAACAGGCACATACAAGATCCTGCTGAGCATATCATCACATCGTCAGTGATGTTACTGTGTTTTCTCTCAGAATGGCAGCTGCATTCGATTTGTGGTTCATTAGTTCCACTTAAGTGGTGCTACAGTTCTCGTGACTTGTCTATTTTTCTATTGCCTTCTGCTGTTGGAGTCTTCCAATTCTCAATTAAAACTCGTATGGGAAGTGAAAAGTTGCATCTTCACTGCTCTGAGTAACCTCAGTTGTATCGGATGTTTTGATAAACTTCGAAATGCTGTCTGAGAGAGTTATATTGTTAGACTGTATTAAGTATTGCTTCAAATATTGCTGGACCATAACCAAGCCAATGCCCCTACTTCATCTGTTTTGGTTTAATTTTAATCATTAAAAATGTGAGAATTTCTAGAGGTTAGGTGGCTGGTGGAGTTATTTCTACAAGTTTTCTCTACTCTCCACTTTGTTCGAGGTAACCACCTTAAACCTCGTTGCCAGTAACACTGCAAGTAAAAAGCGCCATATTAGCGTACGCCGTTTCTCGCTTTTCAAATCATGCACATGATTTATTGTAATTATAATAAGAATCTCCATAAAATTATTCATAGTTTCAAGGAACAGTCAGAGTAACTTACTGTTATTGTTTATAACATTTAAATGCTCATCCATGTACCATAAAGCTACAAAAGAGACGGCTGGAACATTATCTGTAATAGTAAAAACCAACTAATAAAGTTAATCAAAAGAGAGGCAACGATATAAATAAATGAAACATTCAGTTATTAGGTCTTGTGTGGGAGTGTGTTATACGTTTTAAATTGTTACAACAGCCTGGAAGTCTTAATTAAATTAACCTTTTACCCTGTGTTTTGGAATTGCTTTTAATTAAAAACAGTATTAACATATTTAAGTGCAAAATCTAATTATTTGTTATTAACACATTTCTGACTAAACAGTTGGTAAATTTTCTACTATGCAAGTGTTTTAGTACCAATATGACAAATTCACGAGAAATAATTCTTAGTCATGCTTCCACCTTCCTTATGTATGTTCGTATTTTATGTACGTGTTTCCCCATATATCCACGTTGTGCACGTATTTTATCTTAGTTATGGACGTACTTTCTCATTTGTGGAAATTTTTACTCATTCGATGCATGGACTTTTCCTATTTGTGAACTTATTTTCTTATACTTGTGCAAGTACTTTTCCTATTCATGGACTTATCTTTGTCTACTAGGTGTAACACTATTGCACCTTTATACGTATTGTTGTCTTCTACTTATTTACATAGTTCTACATTTCTTGTTTATTTCCATAATTCCATAGGTTTTGTTTGTTTGTAATTAAGCACAAAGCTACACAATAGGCTATCTGTGCTCTGCCCACCACGGGTATCGAAACCCGGATTCTAGCGTTGTAAGTCCACAGACATCCCGCTGTGCCACTGGGGGGCTATTCCATAGGTAATTCTATTTATGCATTTACACTCAACCTATAAACCTATGTTCCATCTATGCTCATATAATGATAATTACAAAACTAAAAACAAATTAGAACTGAATATAAGCTCTATCTGAAAGAAGCAAGAATACGGTACGTTTCTCCAAACGTGAGTGACTTCAGTAAACAACCTGTAAACTGTCACAGTAACATAAGGTAAGTTATCATTCCAGTCTGTATACTTTGGTGTCAATTACCTTCCAGCTTTTTCGCTCTAAGCTTACATACATGTCAGCCTGTATGCTCTGAGTTTACATATATTCCTGTCTGTATGATGTGATAGTTTCCTTAAGACACAGAAAACGTCTCCCTATTACTGAAGGTACTTGATTGTGCACGTAGGTTGTCGTACTAAAGGCGGTCTGTCATGGCCTGGTGGTTATGGAGCTCGACTAGCAATCTGCAGAACTCTGTTTCAAATCCCGTCACCAAAAATGCTCGCCCTTTCAGCCGCAGGAGCGTTATAATGTGACGGCCAATCCTACTATTCGTTGGTAAAGAGGTCTATCACTTCAAAAGTAATGATGACTTGGACAAATAGCTTTTCGCGAAATTCAACAAAAATAGACAAAACAAAATTCTTACTCTTGTAGTTTAAAATTGAGTTTAAATAATCACGAAACTTTAGAAAAAACGGACGTATCTCTCTCTCTCTCTATATATATATATACGTTTTATTATGCTGAAAACTTTTTCTAATGTCGCAGAAAATAACTGTTCCTTGTGTTAAACTATTATCTTCAATATTTGATCATTTCAAAGCTGCATAATTTTTCCTTCTTTTTTTTTGCAATTGAAGGAGTTAAATTTTTAATGAAAAACAATGAACAACATTAGATATTGTGAATAGCGGTAAGCTTCCAAAGACAAGTATTTCATCTTGTTGGATTGTGCAGATACTTAAAAAAACTGCAAGTTTTATTTATTTTGTCATCTATGGCAACTTTTAAGCCTTAATATGAAAGATTAACGAAATAAAACACTAAAGCACAGTTCTCAACGAAGAGAGGGCCGAAAACTCATAATATAAAATAACGTAAGAATCTCAGTGTAATTCAATTAATCAATTGTAATGTCTATAAAAACTGTCGCTACATTGTCTTTATATATATTGGTAATTAGAAGATAAAATTGGAAATGACTCCAAGTTTCTATCTAATGTAGTTTTATATTACTTAGATACACTTAAAGAGGAAAAAAGCACATTTTCTCATTCATAATGCAAAGAAATGTTGTGACAGTACGTGCTTCATAAATGTTTCCTTTTCGTAGCTTTTCGGCCCGACATGGCCAGGTGGTTAGAGCGCTCGATTCGCATTCTGAGGGTCGCGGGTTCGAATCCCTGTCCCACCAAATATGCTCGCCCTTTCAGCCGTGGGGGCGTTGTAATGTGACGGTCAATCCCACTATTCGTTGGTAAAAGAGTAGTCCAAGAGTTGGCGGTGGGTGGTGATGACTAGCTGCCTTCCCTCTAGTCTTACACTACTAAATTAAGGACGGCTAGCGCAGATAGCCCTCGTGTAGCTTTGCGCGAAATTCAAAACAAACAATCGTAGCTTTTTACTATTACTCTGCTTTTGCTACAAGTCATAAAACCAATTTAATATCATTTCTGAGCTACTAAGAAAGAGACAGCTAACCAACAATCTTTTCAATTCCTTAGCTAGCAAAACCCAGATATTTAGAGATATTTAAAGTAAAATCGTACAAAAAATTCACCTTACGAGTATTTGCATTATATTTTGGTGACGAGAGATGTGCAGTTTTTCTTAAATTGGCTACTAATGTGTAAGGATTATAAGATCGTTACTAATATCATATATATTTATATGAATGAAACGTTATGAATTATTTGATATTTTGATATTCTAATCGTTCTTCAGACCTCTGATAGTGTTTTTGCAATCATATTACTGCTATAATTGTGATGAGCAAATTACTCAATGAACTTTAAGTAGAAAGGTTCGGAATAACGTAAGAACTGACTTATTAGATCTTTAAATACATTCATTTGATAGTTGAACACCTCATTTAATGGCGCCCTCAGTAGCATGTGTCGATTACACGGAGAACGAATGACAGCAACAGAATGATGATAACATAAAATGGGGAAAAAAATGGGACAAATTATCCGGAGAAACAAATCTCCTTAAGTGCAGCTGGAAAAGGTCAAGAGAAGACGTACAAATATTTTTGTTATATATGAAGAGAAGACATTAATGATGTATAAATTAGCTCTATCTAAGAAACCTTTCAAGACATAAAAAAAAATTCTGCCGCTTAAAGAGAAGCAAAAGTAAGGTCTAAAATTAACTACTCAATAAACTATATATATGAAAAGTAGGTTGGTAAATGTCGAAAAAGTCTGATCCTGTGTTGCAAACTTTTCAGATGGTTTGAGTTTAAAAGTACATAAAGGTTCGTGCAGGTTGAGAGCTTGATTTCTCTCGGTTCATCATACCACATGCACCTTTCCGATTTTCTCTAATAAGCGTTAAACAATGCCCAAATACTCCGTCTTCCATCATTACTTTAACACCTTATATACTCATTGCAAGTTTGGGTATTGCATTTGATCTAGCACAAGATAAAACAGGCAAATTAATATCAAAACGGATAGTAAACGTTAAAAACAAACTTGTGGCTCATGAAGAAAGTGACATTTAATACTTCAATGTGAGCAAAAAAATGATTTGATCCTTAAAGTGGATATTAGTTTTGAACCAATAAAAATTAGAAACACGTGTGATGAATGAAGCAAAGATAAATTGACGCACATCTGTTGATAGGAAAAAGAAAACAATATTAGCTATATTAGGTCTACCGACTGTTCAAAACGTTACCAAAAACCTTATTTGATCTACCAACTTATTCCACGTCCATTAAAAACATCAAACTCTTTGACGAGTAACTAACTTGCAGAAGGAGAAGGCGGCACGATTGGAACTTCGATCTTGGTAGAAAATATCGTTCTTCAACTAAAAATGAGATTTAACATCACATGAATCACCAAAAGAAGTATTCAGTTTAAGAGAGCTGTTTGAAAGTTAACTTGCATTTTTACGTCAACAAGTTTTATAAAATAAAGTAGATTAACAAAGATATAATATATTATGATTTACTCTGACGAATAAGATTTAAAGGTTATTATGATATTATTACAAAATACGACCAACAAAGTTGTTATTATTACTTCTTTTTTTTAGAATTTCGTTAGCCTTTACATGCATCGAGAATGTACTAGGAACTTTTAAAGTCCCCAATAAATTACTTATTTACCCAAGTTGTTATGTTTTTAGATTTAAAACGTTTATCAATAATATTCATTGAATTTTTTCTTGTAAAGAGCGCTCTAATTATATAAAAGATTATAAAACACGTTACCAAAAAATTTAAAACCCTATTTTAATAATTAGTTGAAATACCGGGTTCCTTCATCACAGCCTGGATCCATTGTGGCGTAGACCCCATAATTTTTGGAATGTATGTTCAGTTTTCACTCATTCCTCAAGCAATATAGTTTCTATAGTCTTTACAGCTGAGGGTAAAGGAGTATGCTCTGATAACACTCTCTAATACGTCTCACAAGTTTTCGATTGGGTTGATTTCTGGGGATTGTATCAGCCAGGAAAAATAGTGGAGCCCCTCATTCTCATGCTTTTCAAATTAATAAACTGGCATGTTGGTATTTTGTTGCCACAAAAGTACTCTTCATTTGTGAAAATAAAGAAAGGAGCTCAAGAGAGCGCACTGGATCTCCGATGTAACTCGGATATTCGTAAACTGTAATACGAGCATTCAGAGAAACCTCACGTTATTACTCTATACAATGGGAAAAAATGGCATGAAGGTTTCACAGCTTCATGGGCCTGTCATCAAACTTTGATTCTCCAATCTGTATAGCATAGCATGTATCGAGACTCATCTGACTAGATGATACATTTTCATTAGTCAATAGCCCAATTCCAATGGTCTTTGCACCATTGTAAGCACACCTTTCTGTTGACAGCTGATGTTAGTAGTTTATGGACGAGACAACGAGTGTACTTAAACCCAATCGTCGCATGTTGTTTTTCTTTTGACTTAAGTATTAGATATCGACTTTAAAATCATCACAACTAGTTTATAAATTTACTGGTTTTTAGTTTCAGCAAGGTGACATTGGATCTACTAAAAGAAAACTGTTTAGATGAATTATAGAAGATGTTAACATAAAGAATTTAACCTAATGAGTCAAGTGTAATTGAACTTGCCCTAAGAGAATGTGATGTTGTTGTTCATTCTAATGGGTTTAAGACTTTAACAAGGGCCAATAATGAACAGAAACTACGAATAAAAGAGAGTTTACTTATTCATAAACTGAGGATTGATTGGTTTATTTTGAATTTCGCGCAAAGCTACACGAGAACTATCTACGTTAGCCGTCCCTAATTTAGCAGTGAAAGCTCTTGGGCTACTCTGTTATCAACGAATAGTAGGATTTACCGTTACATTATAACGCCCCCATGACTGAAAGGGCGAGCATCTTTGATCGAACGGGGATTCGAACCCGCGACCCTCAGATTGCGAGTCGAGCGCCCTAACCACCTGGCCATGCCAGGTCTTAAGCTGAGGACTGAGATGAACCTTCTAGGAACAAGTAGTGAATTACTTCTATTGCTATAAAAATGTTGTCGTTTGATGAATCAGTGTATAATATTTAATAAAATTTAAAAGTGGATTTCGATCAAATGTTTTATTGCGAAAGAAGTTCAATTATGCAGTAAAGAACGTTTATTTGAGCTAATTTAGCCTCACAGGATTTTAAAATGATTTTACCATTACAGTATATAAAAGGTACTATATGCACAGAGGAATGAGACTTAGGAACAAGGCTTGGAATACAAATGTGTTAGATATTAGACAGACAGACAGAGATAGATAAATAGCTGTGTAGGAGATAGATTAATAAAAAATGGAAAATAAATTTTAATATAAGAGAAAAAGTTTTATGTTATAAAAACCCTATACCATGAGTATTTATGTAACCTATCTGATACTATGCTATAAGAACCCTCCATCAACCTATCTGATACTATGCTATAAGAACCCTCCATCAACCTATCTGATACTATGCTATAAGAACCCTCCATCAACCTATCTGATACTATGCTATAAGAACCCTCCATCAACCTATCTGATACTATGCTATAAGAACCCTCCATCAACCTATCTGATACTATGCTATAAGAACCCTACATCAACCTATCTGATACTATGCTATAAGAACCCTCCATCAACCTATCTGATACTATGCTATAAGAAACCCTCATCAACCTATCTGATACTAATGCCTATAGTAACCCTCATCAACCTATCTGATTACTACTCGCTAATAAGAAACCCTCCATTCAAACCTATC
>NW_013667421.1:149165-173530 GCF_000517525.1 Limulus polyphemus
ATGCTATAAGAACCCTCCATCAACCTATCTGATACTATGCTATAAGAACCCTCCATCAACCTATCTGATACTATGCTATAAGAACCCTCCATCAACCTATCTGATACTATGCTATAAGAACCCTCCATCGATTTTATTTATTACTATAAGAACCCTCCATCGATTTTATTTATTACAATCAATTCAGTGTTTTAAAATTGCGTTGTTATAGAAAAAATTCTCAATTGCAATATGTTGGAAAAAAAAAAGTTTTAAGAGTGTTGTGTGAAAAACTTTTATATTGTATTTTTACTATTTTTTAACTATTCTTTGAAACTCGAGAAACCATAAAAATGTTCAGTAGTGCATTGATCTTTTTTTGTCATCTTACTCGTAGTGAAAGTTGCTTACTAAGAAGAATTCCACACCTTCCCAGCTAAGACGTCGTTGGGTTTGCTGTTAATCCACGCCAACCATAAAGCTTGCTACCAATAAAAATATTATAAAGCTAGCATTTATATATTTTTCTTTTGAATTGCTTTATAGCTTAAGCAAAAACTGATGCTCATAATTATAAAAACGAATTTTAATAACAAAACAACTGTAAAGTCGAAGATGTAAGAAACTACTGATAAATTAAATTAAGATAATTAATCCGTCCCTACTAAAAAAAAAAGGGGGGTGCGGTCCCTCCACTCCACTTACCCCTACTATGGCTTCGACACTTATTTTCTTTTCCCACTGAAAGTAAAATCCTCCCTTATTACTTTTTGTCTACGTCCCTGTGTCTGTTGTATAAATATTCTGTATAAGTTAATCATTGATAACGTGGGACGTACAATCCGTCGCTGTATATAACCATATTAAACATTTAAACTGGTAATTTGTGTCAAAGTAAATAACATGTCACACTTACTAAATCCTTGGTTTCTCAACTTTATTTAAGGAGTGAGTTTTCTTCCAATCTGATGCAGATGCGAGAGTTTCTGTAAATTATGTAGATTTACAGATAAAATAAGTCATGATGTGTCGGAAGAGGTGTTTTTGCTGCTGTTCGTCTTTCGTTTATTGTCTCCCCTGCTGCTTTGCGATGTTGGAAACTGATTCAATCATGTACTGGTATGCTACTTGTGCCATTAATGGTTTAGAACTCGGTTCTTCTCTTAAGCATGTACTTCCATCAGGTTACAAACGGTTTAGACAGTAAATAGAATTTATTTTACTTTGCTAAGGTATATAGCATGGCAGCGTATAGCCAGTAGGCATAAATTTTATAAAGCACTGTACGATGTTTTCTAGCAAAATGGCAGTTGAAAAATAACGCATGATTTATTTCGAATGCTAATCAAGCTTACAGCGCTTTTGTTCTCTCAAGAATAACTATCCTCGAAATTCCCTTTATCTGGTTGTTGTTGGAATCATTTTTAATCATTCTTTGTTTATTTTCTGACGTTAATATATGTTGTTGTTTTTTTTTAGTTCACTTATTATATTGGTTTGTTTGTATGTTTTGTCTTCCATTCCACAGAAAAATCTTACTACTAGTGAAAAGTTGAAAGAGCATCATGGAACTTTCAAACATAAGACAAGAATAGTCTTATTTACCCAGTAATGCCTTGTTTATTTTGGCTGGGCGTGTTCAGACTGTGATGGTCGTGTTCACAGTTTACGACCGTGGGTGCGCTAAAAGAGTGACGGTCATATCCGTCTAATCGGTCAGAAGTTAATAGCTGGAAAGTTGCTACTAACTGATTGTAATTGGCTGAATTAACTTTAATCTCTCGATTCAAAATTAGGGACTGGTTTACGTGTAGGTTTGAATCATACAAGCTTACATATTAATGGATGTCCAGCTGGAGTTCAATATTAATTCTATTACATGATAATTTACATATTCGTATTTTGTTTGTTTTCTATCGAGATGAAGGTCAGTTAGCTGTTGAACGCATTTCATGTGAACAGGAGAAACGAAAAATCCACTCGGAATTAAAAACAAAAAAAAACGGACTCATGCTACTTACTCTCTTCTCTGGTTTTGTAAGTGCTACAATTAATCTTGTTCCATATTGGTTTCGCTTTTCCTAGACAGTCATTGAACGTAAGGTTTAGTTAATGCTCATTACGATAATAAACTCCACAGATCCATACATAAAATGAACATAAGGCATCTTTTCTAAGACTTATTTTGTAGCGAACGTATTAAGCGTATTTTATAAATTAAAAAAATCGATTAAATGAAATGCTTATAATTTTACAAGTGTTGTTTATAGTTTTTCACAAAATTGCTAACTTTAACAATTTAAAACATATACGTTTTTTTTTTTACTGGCATGGTCTGGTGGTTAGAACTCTCGACTCGCAATATGCGGGTCGCGGGTTCGAATCCTGTTCTCAAATATGCTCGCCCTTTCAGACGAGTAGGAATTATAATGTAAAGGGCAGTTCCACTTCTTGTCCATAGAGAGTGGGAGCTAGTCAACACCAGCCTGGAAGCCCGTGACAGAGAAGCATTAAGAAGAACAGTGAGTAGAAAGTAAAACAGCGTCACATGTGTACGCAGAACTAACCCTACAACAACTACTCTCTGTCAAAACAACTCGAAGAGAACCGTACAAGATAGATTATCATCTTATTTGTGTTATTCAAAAACCTCTAATAGCATAAAATATGCCAAAGCCCGAATAAAATCGCGTAAAAACATAAAACTTGTGGTTTGATCAAACGAATCATCTTTTACACTCTTCCCATCAAATGGACGTTTTTATATATGGTGAAAACCAAAAGAAGCTTACAACCCTGAAAAGTTTACACCTTCAGTTGAGTAAAGTTGAGATTCTGTGATGGAATTAGCAGCGTTTTGTTAGAATAGTTTAGTTTAGTGCCTATAGTCTCAATGAAAAGTAAAATGAGAGCAAATTATAACTTAAAGCTTATTACGGACCAGGTTCACCCAGTGATGAGTTATGTATTTACAAATCGATCCGGAATGTTTCAGGAATTGTTAAAGACTGTTTCAAAGAACACGACGAAGAGTCTGGGCACCTAACTTGGCCACCACAATCACAAAGAAGATTCTTATACTAAAATTCGTAAAAAGAGACGAGATGTAGTATAGTCGTATTTCTTTAAAAAAATACCAGCCCATAAATCAATACTTTAATTTCGAATAAAAACAACTGTTTGTGAGTAAAATCTTATGGTCCTTGTATTTGTAACTTTTCATCAACGTAGTACGTACAGCGTCATTACTTTTACTTTAGAAATATTTCGAAACTTCGAGTATCAAGTTTGTATAACACTTACTACTCTCTAACTGATTTTACTTGGCTTTTATCAAGTAGGGATTCGATCCTTGTATTAGGAAAAGTGTTTATAGTCAGTTGTGCAGCTTTTCGCTTAAATAACAACAACAAAACGTATCAGGTAAGGATTCTTCAGAAATTCCAGTCCTTAGTGTATCCTATTAGCCAAAGAGTGTCTCTTTGATACATTTGTGAGTGGGTGAGAACAACCAAATAAAGCTGCATTGGTTAGAAAATATAGCCACTAACGCCAACGCTATTTTCTGTATTTGAATAATTCCAATTCAGCTAAAAGAAAATGTTCAATTTACAATTCAGTTTTAAGAAGTCGTTTAAGCAAAACTTACTTCTGATGAATTTATTTATTTCATAAAAATGAAGAGCGTCCTTCTATAGCTACCATAGAAAAAAGGTGTAGAAAAACTTGGAAGAGCGGAGTAGTACCAATAAAAACAGAAATGTTGAGACATTTTTTACAGAAATAAACGCCCCCCAGTGGCACAGCGGTATGTTTCGAAACCCGTGGTGGGCAGAGCACACATAGCTCATTGTGTAGCTTTGTGCATAATTCCAAACAAACAAACAGAAATAAATTATATAAAGCAACTATTATTTTTAAAGATGCTAGAAGTTCTTTGTTTATTTGTTTGGAATTAAGCACAAAGCTACACAAGGGCTATCTGTGCTCTGCCCACCACAGGTATCAAAACCCGGTTTCTAGCGTTGTAAGTCCGCAGACATACCGCTGTGCCACTGGGGGGCTCGATGAAAACAATTCCACCTATCAAAATCTGCGGTTCTATCGGTTTCTTGAAATTTAATTTACCAATCGTTTTCATCCTATATGTTGTTACTATCATGATTATATATTATCAGCTCACCTAACGAGATAAGTTACACACTAACGGTCGACATTGTAAATACCTCTACTTAGACAATTTAAACACTATCAATCAAAGCTTCCTACTTACATCGGACAGTGCTATTGGGAGGCACACTTTCTTTGACTATTTTGTTTAGTTTATTTAGTCCGAAATTTAAAATGTTTCATTTTCCAAAGTCGATTTGCCACGATCCGAATGCGATAATTTACAGTTACAAGTTTGTGTGTGGGTGTGTTTGAGGGGGGTATCAACCATTTCTGAGTGTTAACTAATTAATTAGGGATATTTTATTCCGATGTAAGTTACCCCAAGAATCACACGTATTTAAACGTTAATACAAAATAAACCTAAAGCATTATTTTCTAACTTGCATAAATAAATATATAACAAACATTTTGTAAAATATTTCTAGAACATTTCCTGAATACTATACCCAATGAGAGCACGTGGAATGATGGTTTGATATTTTTAAAGAAAATGGATAAATACAAAATACAATATAATACAAATCTACAAAATTATAATATTCAAAAGGTAAATATTTAGTATGGAATATAAAATGCAAATAACTCAAGAGCAGAATGATCATCCAAAATAAAAATATCTAATAAGATAACAATTGAGTAATAATTAAATAAGAAATTATTTTATTACAACAAATACATCTACTTCTTTATACTTAGCTTAACGTAGGTATTTCGAAGTTCTTGACGTGTTTTACAAACATCTAGCTTAGAGATTAGTGACCATAATTCGTATGTTTTATTGGGTTTTTGTGAAGTTTTCAGTTTTATTATTACGTTTTTGGATAAAACATTTTTTCGTTCTTTCTCCCGAACGTATTGTCATTAGTCTTAACAAATTATGTAACTTGAAATTAATTTTCAGGTTTAAACTTTGTGATAGCATTTTTTATAATAAACCTTAAGCCTATTGGTTTTGGTTTCTTCAGCTTTTTGGGGGTTTAAACCGTATTTTTTTCTGAAAAAAGTAAGATGGAAATTAAGTTTGATATGATTTTCATAAAGTTATATAAGGTCATGAACTTTGGCGTGATACTACTCTTTCTTTGCTGGTTAAAATCTAATATGTATAAAAAAAAACGTTGTCATTTTGTGTGTATGTAACACGCATATTATGAGCCATTGTTAATTTATGTTAGCACCATTCTTATTGATTTTTTGAGAGTGTATCTGATTTTTTTATTTTCTCAATGTATAATTTTCTTTATGATGAAGGGGGAAACTTGGTAAACAAAGCTTGCTGAAGGAAGGGCTGGGCTCCCAGGTTCTTTAGAAACTACAACCCGTTACAACTAATATGTAAAGAAACATTTATAAAACGATATCTATAGAGATCGTTACCTCATAAAATAAATACGCTTAAAAGATGGTCTATAAACTAATTAACATTCTTGAACTATGTCTCTCACATCTCTATCAATTTTCAAACACGAGCACGTTTTACTGCATGGGCAGAATATTTGGTCACATTATACAACATGTTACAGCGTCTAACCTTCCAACGTTAATAATAGCACTTCAGTTAAGATCAACAGCTTTGATCTTTCACTTCGGTGCTTTTGCATTAGACGTGATTGCACACCAAATGTATGGCATTGAACGAAATGGTGACCACAGTAATAGCTGCATCATGTTGAACCTATGACCAAATTGTAAGAAGTAACGCCTACGTTTCAAACCACTAACCTACAAGTCACGTTTTCTTTTCATTTTCTGCTGTAGAACTTTATCTTCTGATGTTGGTTTCGAAGACCATAACAAAATGCTGATATTAAATCATTTTTTCTTTCAGTCATAACCATTTCCTTTCTGTTTAATGGTGAAATTCAGTGAAGGCGCAGATTTAAACTTAACGTTTGTCACATGTTTTCAGAATCTCTAGCATCTTATTACAACAGACAGATTTTTTTTTGTTTTGTTTTGTCAATCCAAGACGTTCGAAAGGAAACCTTACATTTTATTCATTCCTTTTGATGTTATTAAATATATTTTGGTTGTGGTTCATCCTTCAGTGATTGAATAATGCAAAGTAAGCTTAGAAAAGCGAAGGTGTAAATTGGCAGATGTGAAGCTATAATAAGAAAAGCTGAAAAACCTTTAACGTGCAGATTCCAGTTATAGTACAAAATATAGATTAATAAAGTATCGCAACACCAACGTTCCTCGTTAAGTCAACAAGTTGTTATTTCTCTTAAAAAAACCTAGTTTCTAGCGTTGTAAGTCCGCAGACATACCGCTGTGCCACTGGGGGGGGGGGCGTTTTGCGTAGCCATTTACCATTATTTTACCACATTTGCTGTACGTTATTTTTAAATATTTTTATGAGTTAATGTTATTTCAAGCAAATAGAAAATATCTACTTGCTATTGTTGTTTTCGTAGTGTAAAGCTACACAATGAGCTACCTGCACTCTGTCCATCGCGAGGAATCGAACCCCGGATATTAGCGTTGTAAGTCCGGAAGATTACTGCTGACCCACCGACGGACAGAAAACATTTTAAAAATATATGTTAGTTTTATAAGGTTAGTTATATAATCTTCACCATTATTTCTATCGTTGAAACAGATTAAAGAAGAGGTTAATGTTACTAAAACTATTTGAAAAACATTTTTTTTTTTACATGAGCTTAATAACCTAAAGCCGTTTTCACTGGCAGGAATCAAAATCTTTCACATTTAAAGAATATTTTAACTAAATAAAGTTGGAGAACCCATTTTAAAAGAGAATAATGAATGAAATGGTATACCATCAATCAAGCTTATAGGAAACCCAAAAAAACCCTAGAGCTTTTGATAGATGAAAACTGTTTGTTTGTTTGTTTTTAATTATGCGCAAAGCTACACAAGGGCTATCTGTGCTCTGCCCACCACGGGTGTCGAAACCCGGTTTCTAGCGTTGTAAGTCCGCAGACATACCGCTGTGCCACTGGGGGGCTCGATGAAAACAATTCCACCTATCAAAATCTGCGGTTCTATCGGTTACTTGAAATTTAATTTACCAATCGTTTTCATCCTATATGTTGTTATTATCATGATTATATATTATCAGCTCACCTAACGAGATAAGTTACACACTAACGGTCGACATTGTAAATACCTCTACTTAGACAATTTAAACACTATCAATCAAAGCTTCCTACTTACATCGGACACCAATAATAAACTTTGTATGTACACCTACCTACACAACTTAGACACCGTCAACCAACCTTCTAAGTACACATGCTAAGGAAAGGTAGGCACTAGCGATCAGTTACATAAAGGTTAAGTACGTCATTTTAAAAGGATTTTGGAGATTCATCACTCATTACAGTCCATGCCTCCACGTCCCGTCGTGCTCTGTTTGACGACTGTGCATCTTGATAATAGTTCTGTAATGTAGTTTTAATTGCAAATGCTCCGTCGTAAGACTGCTATGTCCAAAACACTCCCCTTCTTGTAGCTTTACATACCTTTCTAGAGTGCGAGAACGAATGTTTTTCAGCATCCCTTTCAACAGTCCGAATGTATAATAATTCATAGGTGCTGCGTCCAGCAACTTGACCAGTGTGTCTTCATATGCAATAGCTGGAATACCCATTTCATTATCCAGCTGCTTAAGGTATGTGACTGTTGAACGGATATGTCGTGGAAACAACTTGTGTACACGTGACTAATTTCGCTTTTCCAGACAAAGTTCTTTCACGATAATGTTTCGTAATATTGCTTGGGACAAGTGAATCTTTCTGTTCGTGGATTCTATCCTGTTACAAAACGTCACACTTTGCTTTCCTTGGCTAGAGCACAACTTGTTCCAAGTCTCCCTCTATATGGTCTTCAAACCTCTGTATAAGTACACCTATTTACTTATTGGATATTAAGAATCAACCATAAAAGTACCTAAACATACCTGCAGAAATTATGCTCTAAATAATAAACTAATTCAGATAATGACTTTGTCTGTATGCAAAAATGTTTAGAGAAAAGTTCTAAAAATGTCAACCTATTCACTATGATTGTAGGTGGACGTCTAGCTAATTCTCAATGAAACGAACCCCGGAAATAATGAATGTGATTTCAGGACAAATATAACAGTGGTTTAACATCAAACTTGTATACAAGCTTTAACAGGAATAGTGAGTAGAAAATAAAACATCATCAGACAAACATAACAGTAGTTAAACACCAAGCTGGCAGACCGTGAAAGAAAAGCATTAACAGTAGTAGTGAGTAGAAATTATAGCCTCATCAGACAAACATAGCAGTAGTTAACCATCAAGCTGGCAGACAAGCATTAACAGGTGTAGTGAGTAGACAATTAAACCTAATGAGACAAACATAACAGTGGTTAAATACCAAGTTGGCAGATCGTGACATACAAGCATAAACAGGAGTAGTGAGTAGAAAATGAAACCACATCAGACAAACATAACAGCGGTTAAACACCAAGCTAGCAGACCATGACAGGAAAGCATTAACATGCGTAGTAACTAGAAAATAAAACCTCATCAGACAAACATAACAGAAGTTAAATACCAAGCTAGCAGACCATGACAGGAAAGCATTAACATGCGTAGTAACTAGAAAATAAAACCTCATCAGACAAACATAACAGAAGTTAAATACCAAGTTGGCAGATCGTGACATACAAGCATTAACAGGAGTAGTGAGTAGAAAATGAAACCACATCAGACAAACATAACAGCGGTTAAACACCAAGCTAGCAGACCATGACAGGAAAGCATTAACATGCGTAGTAACTAGAAAATAAAACCTCACCAGACAAACATAACAGAAGTTAAATACCTACCTGGAAGCCCGTGACAGACAAACATTAAAAAGAACAGTGAGTAAAAAGTAAAACAGCGTCACATGTGTACGCAGAACTAACCCTACAACAACTAATCCCTGTCAATCTCTTGAAGAGAACCGTACAAGATAGATTACCATCGTATTTGTGCCATTCAGAAACCTCTGATAATATCAAATATGCCAAAGCCCGAGTAAAATTGCGTAAAAAAACCCACAAAACTTGTGGTTTGATGAAACGAATCATCTTTTACACTCTTCCCATCAAATGGACGTTTCTATATGTGGTAAAAACCAAAAGAAGCTTACAACCCTGAAACTTTTACGCCTTCACTTGAGTAAAGTTGAGATTCTGTGATGGAATTAGCAGCGTTTTGTTAGAATAGTTTAGTTTAGGGCCTATAGTCTCAATGAAAAGTAAAATGAGAGCAAATTATAGCTTAAAGCTTATTACAGACCAGGTTCACCCAGTGATGAGTTATGTATTTACAAATAGAGCCGGAATGTTTCAGGAATTGTTGAGTCTGGGCACTTAACTTGGCCACCACAATCACCAGATTTAAATATTATCAAGTCTTTATAACCAGTTCCAGAAACCAGTCTTTGAAGCAGATTTTCTCCACCAACATTACTACAATTAGAAGAAGCTTTGATCGAATGGCGACAAATATCATTGTTTGATAGACAATACTCTGTTTTATCAATTTCTCGCTGTATTAATTCTCACGAAGAACAACTCCGTATTGAAAAGTAAATGTAAAAAATAGCAGGTGTTTCCAATATTAAGTCCAATCTCTGTATATATAAAAATTTTAAATTGGGTTATCTCTTGTTGGGTGTTGTTGACTATACGTATATAGTCCTTTATCTAGTTTTGCGCAAAAACAAAAAAAAGCATTATCTTTTTGAAAAATTATAACGGTTTAAAACTTTAAATGTTTGGTCATGGGGGTAGCGTGGCCTACTGGTTAGTGCTTGCCCGCGACATATTATCATGTCCTCGAGAAAGACTCTTTACCCCAATTGCTTCAGTCTATCCAGCTGCATGATGGATTCCAGCAAGTATTTGTGATGGATCTGGGAATCCATCCAACGAGAATGTGTCACCTTTCTCATCCGTTTTTGCCTCTTGAAACCGATCGTATGTGGTATCGAGGCGTTACAAGGGTTAACTCTTATTATATTTGACCATATGTGCACAAAACCTCTGAGCTATGAAACCAGTCAGTTGCAGTCTCCCAGTGAATAAAAAATGACTAACACGAAACCATAAAGTTACAGCATAAGAATCAAATTTAAGTCAGTGAAATACTTTCAAAGTAATAATATAGCTGAAATAATATGTGATTACATTTTCTGTTTTTATTTATTTTTTTGTTATACATAAGAAATTGCAGCTGGTCTACTGCATAAACATAAACCCCCCAGTGGCACAGCGGTACGTCTGCGGACTAACAAAGCTAGAATCCGGGTTTCGATACCCGTGGTGGGCAGAGCACAGATAGCCCATTGTGTGGCTTTGTGCTTAATTACAAACAAACATAAACATAATGATATATCCCTGCACTGCAAGAGTACTAGGTGTGTTGTGTCACTCGGGCTATGGCTACTATCCATGAATGTGAAACCGAGATTGTTTGAATGATTAACCTATTTTTAGATAGTTGCTCGAGAGTTTCAAGAGGTTAAGACATGTTTTGAAAGATGGCATTTCAGATTGCACTCATAAACTGATGTCTGCGTTCAGTGGAAAGTTATAGGATAATAAGTATAGATCCTGAAATAATTAGTTTTTTTTTATAATCGAGTATGATTAGCAAACGAAAGGTCTAGAAAGTTGCATCACATACTTATCTGTTGTTGGAAGAAGTCCGTATAGTGATATAAGAAAAGTCGCATTACAGCTATTATTTATAATCATTACTTTTCTTCGTTTCAATTTTAAACTGTTTTGTCTTCACAAACCGAAGGCTGGCTTCGAAAGATGTGTTGTTTGAGTCGTATACAAATTTCCACTCGCATCACTGAACTCGAGTATAAAAAAAGCATTGTAAACGCCATTCATATTACCAAACAGTCGTTTGAATGTGGGACTTTAATGATTGGGTTTTCTCTTGATGAACTCGTGGCGGCTCTGTCTGCTATCTATAAGTCTATTTTATTCTTGCTCAAATTTCACCCAGTTTTCAATAATTTGAATTATTTATCTTACCATGTAGCAGCCTGTGCTTATTTTTAACGGTAGCATTTATTTATCTACATGCAAAAGCATAATAAATTACTAATATACGAGTCATTTAGTGTGTTTTTTTTTGGGGGGGGGGACAGCGACAGTTAATTTCTGTAGGAAATATTTACACTAATGAGTGTGCAACGAAGAAGGAAATAGACATTGCGTTACAATACGAATGCCCATCTTAGTAATAAACCAGATCATTTTTTACTTGGAATTCGTTATGAAAAGGTACAATACATAAATTCACACTCTTGATACAGCATAACTTACCTTCGTGCACTTTGAAGCGAGCAACTGCTACATGCAAGTCAGCGTACAATTAGCATAAAATATTCTTCATTCAGAATTAGGAAGTTGTCACTTGCAACACCATTACATCAGTTCAGGTCTAACTTGTCCTGCGTTGTTTCCTTTCTGCTGGACTTACAATCACTGTACCAAAGGTAGCACAAGCCTGAAGCTTCGCGTGATGCTTTCTTTGTAAGTGAGCGAGGGAACAATTACTACATCTGTGTTATAAACTTAATACTTCGTACATTTCCTCCTTCGTTACTGACGGAAAAAAAAAACAGTTTCTACATCTGTGTTATAAACTTAATACTTCGTACATTTCCTCCTTCGTTACTGACGGAAAAAAAAACAGTTTCTACATTTGTGTTATAAACTTAATACTTCGTACATTTCCTCCTTCGTTACTGACGGAAAAAAAACAGTTTCTACATCTGTGTCATAAACTTAACTCTTCGTACATTTCCTCCTTTGTTACTGAAAAAGAGGAAACAATTTCTACATTTGTGTCATAAGCATAACACTTCATACATTTCCTCCTTCGTGACTGAGGGAGAGAAAGACATTTACTATTTATATATTACTATACATTTAACATAAATCTAAGTAAGCGAGAAAAATAATCATAACTTATACGTTGCTAGAAATTTAACACTTCCAGCTTCGTCTCGTTGGTGACTGAGCGAGAAAAATAATTATCACTTATTTGTTGCTAGAAATCTAACAGTTCCAGCTTCGTCTTCTTCGTGACCGAGCGAGAAAAATAATCATCACTTATACGTTGCTAGAAATTTAACACTTCCTGCTTCGTCTCCTTCGTGACTGAGCGAGAAAAATAAACATCACTTATACGTTGCTAGAAATCTAACACTTCCTGCTTCGTCTCCTTCGTGACTGAGCGAGAAAAATAATCATCACTTATACGTTGCTAGAAATTTAGCTCTTCCTACATCATCTCCTTCGTGACTGAGCGAGAAAAATAATCATCACTTATACGTTGCTAGAAATTTAACACTTCCAGCTTCGTCTCCTTGGTGACTGAGCGAGAAAAATAATCACTACTTATATGTTACTCGAAATCTAACACTTCCTGCTTCGTCTCCTTCGTGACTGAGCGAGAAAAATAATCACTACTTATATGTTACTAGAAATCTAACACTTCCTGCTTCGTCTCATTTGTGACTGAGCGAGAAAAATAATCACTACTTATATGTTATTAGAAATCTAACACTTCGTACAATGTTTGCCTCTTTCGCGACTGAGACTGGGGAGATAATAATCAATACATCTACGACAGTGTAAAATAAACAGTTGGTATAATACGTTTTCGTAATCCGTTTAAGGAGCAGTGGGTCACTGAACTTGCATCCTAGTCCTATCCTAATATATGGTAAAAATAAACACAATTGCTAGAATGTTCACGCACTTTCTGATTAGCGGGAACAGTTCCCAAGCATTCAGTTAACACTGAAATATACGTGGAATTTATCCTGGCGTAAAAATATTGAACATTAGCATCAAATAATCTCATCATATTTGAAATAAGTTTTTTTTTAAAACTCCTTACAAGTTTGATTTGCGTATGTTGATTTTTATAATGTTTTCTTTAAACAAAGATGTGCTTCACTGACTGAGCTTGAAACCTGTCACGATCAGCAGCCAGAGACAGAAAAAAACCAACACGGATAGGATATTTTGTCATCTGGTCCTTTTACTTCCTTTTATTAGTTTCACCAAGTTATGATGAAGAAAGAATTTGACAACATATGTTTATTTGTTCCACCAGGTTGTAATGTAAAAGGAATTCTGCCCTTTTCTTTTTAAAAATATTTACTTATATGACTCAAATATTAAAATCAAATCTTGTTTGATTTCATTAAAGAATCTTACATTTCAATCAAATATTTTAGGTAAGTGGTTAAATATCACGGTCACCACCAAGTTCGCGATTTGTATTTTATTAACGAAAATAAACAGCATGTAAGTGGATTTTAGTTCGGTAAAAAGAGTCTTAGAATATTAAAAGTATGATGATCTTCTGATCATAGCTTCTGGAAGTCAAAGTTGCACTGATCAATGTGAATTCAAGGTCACAGCAAAGATGATCATCGAAGTAAAAAACTAAGATCACAGTAACGATCATTATCGATGTGACAAACCATGACCACTTTGGAGGTTATCACCGCTATCAAAACCACAGTCAAAGTGACGATTGTCATCATTCGTCATTCTAAAATTCAATGTCACAGTAAATATTATCATCAGTATAAGTACCAAGATCATCACAGTAAATCATTGATAAAGGTCATCACCGATATAAAAATAAAAATCGTATTAAAGATTACGATCGAACTAAAACTGAAGACCACAGTATAGATTATAATGTATGTAAGAACTTAGATCATTAATTTTGTGAAATTTCCTGGTTGCTTTAAAAATAGCCATCGTTACGAAATTGGATAATTCCTCCAACCTCTGATCGTAATATGTATTCCAATATTAAACAAAGTTCTCTCTGTCGCTACAAGACTTTAATAAACGGTTTGTAAATATTTCTAATATTTTACACACTCCACTCAATTCGAATTGTACTTCAAGCTATTTGTACACCAAACATATTCGCCCTTTAAGCCGTGGGTGCTTTATAATGTGCGGTCAATCCCACTATTAGTTGGTAAAAGAGTAACCCAAGAGTTGGCGGTGGGTGATGGTGACTAGATGGCTTCCCTCTAGCCTTTCGGTGCTAAATTAGGGACGACCAGAGCAGATAGTCCTCGTGTAGATTTGCGCAAAATTCAAAACAAACTATTTGAGCTAACAACATACGATATGTCGAAATTTGGAGTTTTGAAAACTCATTTTTGATAGCTTTATCGTTAACTGCTTGTTGTTTAATACAAGAAGAAGGTGAAAAATATCGTAAACGTATTATATTATATTAATCTTTTGTAAATAAAATAAATTAACTTATACTTTTCCTTAACAAATACAATAAGTCCTTGATTAAATGAATACCAGTTTGGGCATACAATCAGTTTGTTTTATATATATGTGTGTGTGTTATTTTTTGACGTCATTATTTCATGAAAAAAATGTATGATCTTAGAGTTAGCTAAACAGAAAAGAATGCATAATACTAAAAAATAAATAAACGTGCATTGTGGCATAATCACCAGTTTTATTTATTTTTATTTTTACTTATTTATTGCTTGGAAAATTAACGTTTATCTTTAAATATTAGTACAGAATATACGTTTTTGTATATAAATTGTTTGTTTGTTTTTTGAATTTCGCGCAAAGCTACACGAGGGCTATATGCGATAGCCGTCCCTAATGGAAGGCAGCTAGTTATCACCACCCACCGCCAACTCTTGGGCTACTCTTTTACCAACGAATAGTGGGATTGACCGTCACATTATAACGCCCCCACGGCTGAAAGGGCGAGCATGTTTGATGGGACTGGGATTCGAACCCGCGACCCTTAGACTGGGAGTCGAGCGCCCTAACCACCTGGCCATGCCGGGGCTTGTATATAAAACCAAGCCGATAAAACAACTAGATTTGTTAAGGAAAGATACAGTTATAATCATTAATTATTAACGCACTCACAATAAAAGATGATTCACGAATTTAAGATGATGTAGCGAACATTAAACCATACAAATGTACTTGAAGCTGCAAATTAATGCTTATATCTTCCGTAGGTAAGGTATTCCGTATTTAATGCTACAATGTTTAATATGTCTAGTTTTATTATTTTGATTTTATTATCGTTATACTTTTATTATACATATTGTTTTTCATTGTTAGCTCATTACATATATGGATTTAGGACTAACCTAAATCTTTTAAGCTGGTCGAACATCGTGAGGTATTATTGAGTATATGGCTGAAAATGTTGTTAATAACTGATGAAACAATGCATTACAATCTTTATAAGTACGTACATAAGAAAGGTACATTTGTTTGTTATATTTCTTATAGTCTGATTTTTAATTTTGGACTAAGTAGGTAGTCTGCTCTGATAAATAGTTAATATTAATTACCTAAATACAAAAAATATTCAAGATAGGCAACTTGAAGATTTTGTCAAAAGACGCTATTGGTCTTCTTCTGTTAATAGTAACAAAAAAGAACATGAAACCTATTTAAAAATTACACTGTTCTTTTAGTAGCAAAAGAACAAGAACATGAAACCTAATAAAAGTACAATGATTTGTTTATATCAATAGAGAAAAAATAAGAACTGGACATTAATAAAAAATACAATTGTGTACTTTTGTTAGTAGTGGAAAAAAGAGCATTAAACCTAATAATACATACAACTTGAATTTATGTAAGTAATGGATGAAACGTGAAACCTAATAAAATACAATGGTGTGTTTATGTTAGTAGTAGAAAAGATAGCATGAAACCTGATAATAAATACAACTTGATGTTTATGTTAGTAATGGGTAAAAACGTGAAACCTAATAAAATACAATGGTGGGCCCATGTTATTAGTAGAAAAAAAACATGAAACCTAATAATAAATACAACGGGATGTTTATGTTAGTAATGGATAAAAACGTGAAACCTAATAAAACACAGTGGTGTGCTTATGTTAGCAGTAAGAAAAAAATAACATGAAACCTAATAATAACTACAACGGGATGTTTATGTTAGTAATGGATAAAAACGTGAAACCTAATAAAACACAACGGTGTGCTTATGTTAGCAGTAGAAAAAAAAATAAAGAAGATGAAGCCTAATTTTGTGAAAGCAAATTCCTTGAGAAGAAATTCAAGCTTGTTTGTTGTTGTTATTTTTGACTTGTGAAGCTAACGTTGGCAACTCCTCAATTATTTACTTATTGAAGAGAAACAAATAACAAATCTGTTTAATCTAAATTCTATCAGACAGAACATCTAAATGAAACATTAGCCTAGTTCTGTTCTAGTTTAACTCTCCTAAACTTTATTCACTCCTTTTCTTTAATGTATCGTCATCAGTTAGCGATATGAATGAACACATCACTATTTCACTCCTTTGCGCACACCCCTTACAAAGAGATGCAGATAATTTGGTTCGCTAAACTTCAATACCATTAGAGAGAAAAATAAGAAATAACTTATACGAAAAGAAAAAATATATTTGAAAGATATATCGCATCGCGCCGATAATGACACGGATGAGCAAAAAGTGTTCGCTTAATTGAAAAGCACAATTCCACGTGTTGGTGACTAATATTCTGCATTGAAATTATCCACGATCTGGTGAACTTCATCAGTTATCAAGCTATATTGTTATTTTTTGAGAGTTAAAATGCATAGCAGTTAAAAGTTAAAATAAATCATGGACAGTTTTATATACGTGAGATCATTTGTATTTTGAGATTTCGCGCTACGCTTTTCGTCTCTTACTTACATTACACATATAACATAAACCTAAAAAGAGATCTCTAACTACAGAAAAGGCAGATTTAAGAGAACCGTTAAACGCGATTATCAATTTACCGAAAGCCAATTGTATGCAGCTTAATACAATAAAGTGTACTCGTGTAAACTGATTAATTGTTATAAGTCAATAACATTAAACAGTAAATCACTCGCCTCCGATATTTTGGGATTGATTCTTAAACTTACCAAATTAACAAAACCTCATCCGCAATTTCATGCACTATACGAGAAGAGCCAGAGAACAGAAATTCGAAAACTCAAGAAACAACATTGAAAGATGATTAGGGAAATATCCGTGATTTTATTTTTTTCTGCGAGAAAGGTCGTAACAAGTAAATACGGAACCCGCCATATGTTTTCTTTATAAATTATAGAAGCCACGTGAAGGACTGTAAAAATCAATTAGCAGAATGTATCGCTATAGTAACATTTTAAAAACTTCAGCCTTTTTCTTTCATAATCTTGAGTGTTTTCTGAGTCATGTAATCAATATTTTATTCTTATAAAGTCGATTTATAGGACTTGAATTTGTTCTTTTATTAATTAGATACAAATGTCTATTATAGCTCTTTGTTTGGACAGCGTAACAATAATCTCACTGTGTGTTCATGCATCTTACCTAACAATTGAGCGTTCTGCTCATTCTTTTGTTGCAAAAATATTTCAAAAATGAAGCACGAGTTTACTACAATAAAGAAGTGTGGATTGATCAACCGATGGAAGGGGGCTGAACTCTTTTATCTTTAATATAATTTTCTATTCTCTGTTACGCCAACAGTCCAATATTTGTGCAGAAAGTGAAAGTTATTTAAAACTAAGTTTCGAGCTACTTAATTAAAATGAAGCTTTTGAAATGTTGCATCGTTTAGCATTAATTACCTATTTTCTTAACTGTATCTTTTTGTTTGGCTTCGAACCTGATCTAATTGTTTACTATGTTATACTCACTTGAATTTATGTATAATGTCTACCAAGGAAGTTTGTAGACAACAACTTTGAAAAGAAAAAAATTGACTAACGTTCAGTGTAAGTTTTTTGTTTCGCATAAGAGTTCCAGTTTTATAAATGTAGTATATATTTGAATGCCCGTGAAACTTATTGAATACAATGATCAAAACTTCGATTAATTATGTATTAAAGAATGTATTCACTGCGGCTAATAAAGTATTTAAATATTAAACATAGTTTTGTTTTAATATTTCGTTTTCAAATTTAATCTTAATTTTTTTTTTATAAAACTTAATAATGATTAAGTTATTACGATACCCAAGTTAACAATGGAGAATTTCTAATCTTGTGATACATTTCCATATATTTCCTTTAGCAGCTGAATTTACGCGTTAATACAAAACGAAACATACTTAATCAAAAACATTAGAACAACTAAATTTTAATGATATAGACATGTATTTTCACGAAACTTATATGCCACAGTAAGTATAACAAAACAAAACATTTTGTAAGGAAATGTTTGACGTCTGAAATCAATATTTAACTTATAATTTAAATTATTTTTTACTCCTTTGTACATTAAGCTATTACACTATTATACATCATATGTGTATATATAGAATTATTGTTAGATATACAGGACTGTTTAAGTTTAATGCGAGGGTTAATTTTAGTTATGTTTAGAAGCGATAGTTACTAGAATCTTCTAAGTTCTTCTCATTGTTTTGATCGAGTATTATTACATCATAATATTGTGTAGCGTCTAGAAAGTTTTAGGTCCGGTCATGCTATAAATACGTGTACAAATGTGATTCAAGTAAGTAAAACAGAGTAAGACAAAATCAGTGGGAGGTGTAGCCCAATAGATCTATACTGTGTGTTTGTAAGTTTAGCCCCAAAGTGCTTTTTTAAGTGCAATTATCACTGATTTTATTGTAACAACAGAGCAGAGGAAAATAATTCGTCTTGTTAATTGTGTTATAAAGTAACTGAACAATCCTTTGTGGACTTAGACGAAAAGAGACGATTATTTGAAACTGTGTATGCAACTGTGGTGATTAACTGTTTAACGAACATTTGTATCTACGTTTGAGTTGTTTTAATATGTATTATTTTAAAACAAGTTGACCGTGTGCTCTTTGTTTATTATTGAAATTTATCGCCAACAAGTCACAGACACCTAATGTAAAGAATATTGCCCACACATACGTAAAAAACTTGACAATTATCTAATTCGTAAAATCTTTGAATTGAACTTTACCCTATACATGCTTTTTCTAACTTTCATTTATTAGAAATATATCATTTAATATATAATGATTTTTATAGACGTCAATAACATTTGCTATTATATTACATAAAGAGATATATATATACTGCTAAGGCTTCTTTGTTTAAGTGACATTATCATGACAAACAGCGTTGTTGTTGTTTTCTATTCCACACTCAATGTTTCATCTTCAGGCCAAATGTAGAGCAATAAAGGAAGAAAAATACCCAAATACTCCTTATTGCATTTCTACTAAATTGGGTCAGCAAAAACACTCATAATATAAGGTGACTCCAGGAGATAGCTTGAAAACTTACTTAATAACTACTGAACGTTCAGATCAAAACTTAACTTTTTTTCATACAGTACACATTTTAAGATATTACAAAATTTGATAAATGGTTGGAGAAAGGGGGATAGAGCTTAATTCAATCGGTTTACAACCCTCCCCTAGAAATGTCTTGTGAGAAAATTCAAGGTAACAGCTGTACTTAATAGTACTCAAAGCACTGAAACCAAAATAAGTATGCATAAATATCAATAGGAAAAATTTGATCAATTGTTTTTTTTTACGCTAAAGCACTTAATACGCTCATTCTATCATAATAAGGTTAAATATATCCAGTTATTAAGAAATAGCTTTAAATACTTGACAATATGGCTTAGCTGATATGTCGTTGTAATTTTGATAGGTATATCTTTGTTCGAGAAAAGATCGACTTTCTAAACCATTGACAAAGTGTCACACGTGAGCTGTCTTTAAAAGAAAACATTCAGTGGAGAAGTATTAGTCAAAACTGTGGTTAAGGTAGAACTACTTCTTTGAAATGTTTTTATTTGTCACTAGTCGATATTCAAGATCGTGTCTTAAACCTTTAAGAACAAAAGAAAATGTTTGTATTTACAGTTCTTAGAGTCAGATTGTTTACAGTTTTTACAGTTAGATTCAGTAAAATGCTGAACTATAACGCGCATGCTTACTTTAGCTCCAAAAACGCACATTTCCTTTTCTTGAAAACCATGCTCGAGGTTAAAAATGGAGATATAAGAGCGTTTTTCAATGCTTTAACATGGACTTAGACCGATACTTTAAGTATATATGGAGAATAAACATTGTCAGTATCCTGATAATTGAATTCCCTATGAAATAAGGGTAGCGAGGAAATAGAAACAGCCGTCAGCAATGATGGAACCGGTAAAGAAGAAATCACTTAAAAATACTTTATATCAAACAATTTGTGCTTTCGAATACTTGAGAACTTTAAAAGTATTACCGAAAAGTTTCAAATAAATGTAAGTTTTTAATAAATCGATAATTATTTTATATCAGTTGTGATATTTATCATTTCAAAATTCTGTAATAGTGACAGATGCGTTTTAGATAACTACAACAATTTTACCAGGCGCACGAGAGCACAGCCAGTCCTCTGTTTCAGCCAGAGAAGAAGCTGTCGTTAGGCCCCCCAATGGCACAGCGGTATGTCTGCGGACTTACAACGCTAGAATTCGGGTTTCGATACCCGTGGTGGGCAGAGCACAGATAGCCCTTGTGTAGCTTTGTGCATAATTAAAAACAAACAAGTTGTCGTTAGAACGAAAGAGATGGTTATGTAAATGTAAGAAATGTTTAAAATATTGTAGGCACTCTCTCGCACCTCAAACTGTCTTTGCACGTACCGACTTGATCTGTTTCAACTAGATTAGCTCACGTTAATGAAGTCCACAGTCTGATAATACCTTTCAGCTTATATTTTATCTCAACTAACATAAAATACCAGCATTATTCTGCGAAGTTCAAAGGCTCCCTTGTTATGAATTTAGGTACAAAGAATGTCTATTGAAGTTGAGAGAGGTGAGAAAGCGGCCGGCCTTTAGCCAGTCTCTAAGGAATTAGGGGATTCGAGTGTACTAATTCATTAGGTAATGATTGGAGTGAGTGGCCGCCTTCAGCCTGTATGGAAACTATAGAACCCCTTACAGTTATGAAACTTTATAATCCGATATACAGAAAACAGATCGAAAGTCAGAAAGAATGGGGCCTGTTCGGCTTGGGTTTGAGAAAGGAATATGATATATAGAAGTTCAAAGATTCAAAGAAAAGAGAAGGGGAGAAGACCAGGAGATGTGAGAGAGAACAAAAAGCCGGGAGAGGAGAATGAAGAAAGTAATAAATCTATGTGTTATTGATTACAAGTAATAAATAGCAATTTGTTGTTATGTTTACATTGGTACGAAATAAATAGAACTTGATCTTCCGTAAAAGCCTAAAAGTACATGCAGTAAACCTATAGAAAGTTCAGTAATAATAATAAGACTTAGAAAGGAAAGTTAGTTGTAAACATTGTAATATAACATATTGTATCTAGTATGTTGTGAGCAGTAAACATTGAAATATAACGTATTGTATCTAATAAGTTGTGAGCAGTAAACATTGTAATATATCGTATTGTATCTAATAAGTTGTGAGTAGTAAACATTGTAATATAACGTATTGTATCTAGTATGTTGTGAGTAGTAGACATTGTAATATAAAGTATTTGGAAATGGAAAGTCTTTAACTTCAAAGTTAAAAGTGTCTGTTTTATTAAAAACTTTGAAATTCAATGTTTGATTTATTACACTGATATCTAACTCCAGAGGGCATGCTTTGTTTTTAGTGAAATACCTTTTATTTCAAGAGTGAGTTCCGGTGGATAGATCTGTTCAACTGTTTGAAAACAACTTTAATAATTAGGTATACGAATATAATCAATATATTTACACGTGTGACTGATGCACAAAGATTTATTTTTTTCTTTCTTACCCAAATGTGTTTTGTATGAATATTCTAGTTCGAATAAATATAAATTTGCAACTTGTGGGTTGAAGTTCCCTCCCATTGGAATTCCTTGTTTTTGTTGGAGGAATTGGTGGTCAACTTGCACAGATGTGTTGTCAAGTAAAAAATACACGGCTTGTAAGAATTTTTTAATGTGCAACAGTGGTAAATTTTATGAGTGACATTGTCATAGATTATTACGTGTTTACTGACGCAGAGCATTAGTTTACCATTAACGGCTCAAGTACCAACCTGAAATATATCATATATGTGTTAATCTTAGTCCTAGGTTAACATATTTAACTAAGTTAGTAGCTTTATTATATTATTTATTATTGTTTACAAATATAGCTTTCTATTAATATATATATATTGTAGTTCTGACTATTTTGTGTTGTTGTAAACAATTTTATACTGCAAACCAATTTATTAACTATCGCTTGTATTTCTTGGCTTATTTATCCTGTACAATGAACTGCGAATTATATTATATTCTTATTGTAAACTAAGGAAGCGACTATATTATATTCTTATTGACAAGTTTACCCTGTAAACTGAAGAAGCGACTATATTATATTCTTATTGACAAGTTTACCCTGTAAATTGAAGAAGTGGTTATATTGTATTCTTACTAACAAGTTTACCCTGTAAACTGAAGAAGTGACTATATTATATTATTATTGACAAGTTTACTGTGTAAGCTGAATTACGAACTACAGTCTTGGCCAAAATATTTGCATATTTTGTAAAAAATAAGATCATTATTATAAAGATGGAATACAAATACATTTAGCACTGTCAAATTGAGAAATGCATGTTATATCAAACATCTACATATGTAATTTGTATCATGAACGATTTATTGGAACAGCAAACAATCTTATCAAACACATGTAGAAAAATGTATAATTCAGCATTTCACTTATCACAACAAAGCCTTACAAAACATCCTGGAACAAAAAATTATTGCCAAATGACATAAATATCGTCTTCATGTGATGCATGAAGGTGGCGCTGTTGACGTTTTACTGCAGGATATGAAGGGTAGTTTTTCCACCATGATTAATAGCTGCCCAAACACATACTGCACCACCTCCTGCGTGTTCCCTGTAGGGGAAACAAAAGACAATCGAGGAACACGAATCGTACCATCAGCTTTAACGAGCCAGAAGCAGGGCTCATATGAAAAGATAACATGTCGTCAGTGTCTTAACTGTAAGTTGGCATGCTGTATTGCCCAAGTAACACGGTGACGGCGGTGAATTCTGGTTAATATCGTTTTGCAGTTAGACCTTCTTAGTAAAATAACCTTGTTTAGTCAGTCTACTATTCACTGCTCTTCTGGATACCCTGGAATGAATGTGTTTATTCCATTCCTATCGTAAAGTATTGCAAGACTCTCTTCGACCTTGACGTGTTAACCTGATCAAAACACGGTCATCTCCGGCAGTAGTTTATCGGCGTTTACCAGTAAACTTTCCTGGAACAACGTTTCCTGTAGTCCGACGACGTTTCAGGATTCTGGATACAGTACACTGGGGGTACCCTACTGTTCTGGCAATGTTTGTTTGATTCATACCATTTCTGGACAGTCGAATAATTTGACGTCCTATAACTTCTGGCACGTAACAACGCATGACCCTAAACCAAGTACAGAAAAATTGTCCGAACAAAGCGTTGACCTGTTTCGAAAAAGATTATACCAAAAGCACACCATTTTATGTAAAACAGGTATGTATGTGTGTTTTGACAAACAAATGCTCAAAACAATTTATGCAGACCAAAATAACAGCTCGTACATGTTTGTCCGATAATACGCTACCTTTCCTGTTACTACTCGTGCATATACTCAATAACTACTCCATGCATGTAGATAATAACATCAATATAGCACAGTATGCAAATATTTCGGCCGAGACTGTATATTATATTAGTTTATCTGGTAAATTGAAGTCCTGATTATATATTTTTGCTGAAAAATGTATCCTGCAAACTGAAGTACTGGTTAAATTGTATATATTTGACAATAACGTCCTTTAAACTAAATTACTTACTTTGTAATATTATGCATGGCTTTATGACGGAGAATAATTTGATTAATCAAGATTGCAGCACTCCTTCAAAGACTGTCATAGAAGCGTTATTTGAAAGATCTCCCTTACTTTATCTCCTTACGTATATAATTCACTATGAATAATTAGAGGTTTCACTTGTTCGTTGTTCATTTGGCATGCTCACGTATATATGTCGTATGTAAAATGTCTTTGTTAACAGTGGACGTAGATCTGGTCTTTTGATGTGCAAGCTGGTAATTGTTTCTCCGAATAGCAGGGTAAATATATTTTTAGCTTATACGTAGTGGTAACTTTGTTTGTTTGTAATTAAGCA
>NW_013667421.1:174147-178176 GCF_000517525.1 Limulus polyphemus
CGCTATTTTCTTTCGCCTTCCTATGTTTGAGTTGTCCAAACGTTCAGTGTAGATAGAGTTCTCGTGCTTGTATCAAATATAAACGAGATCTAGGTTTTTCTTGTTATTCTATTAAAGCTTGGAATGTGAAATATTCAAAGCTTTAGTGTAGTTCAACTCACATAACCCGAAGACGAACGCTTGGGTGCTCTGTACCAATAAAATCCAACCCAAGTAAACGAAATATCGTATATAAAGTAGCATCGTAGTGTCAAGCGAGCATGATGTGTATTGTCCTTCTACTGTATATTTGGATAATATAATTGCAAAAAAAAACTACCAGATAATTATAATAGAACGTTTAACAGACATTTCGCTTTTGCAACTTCTTCAGGGCCAGTACGTAAAACTATTTGATATTAGAACATTAAATTATAAAACTACCTGTAATGTTCTATTTCTTGAGTCTACCGTAACGTGCCTCTAACAATGTATAGAATATTATTATTGTTCTAATATTATAGTATAGTTATAATACTAACTATAGCTATACTAATATATGAAATATATTACTTATATGAAATATGAAAATATATAGAATCATAAAATGTTTGATAATTAGCTACAAAAACACTTAGACGGAAAATAGAAGCTACTAATAAACAAAAATTTAAAGTTGAGAAGATATAAAGTTTATTAGCACTACTGAAAACAAGTTGTAAGACTGTGTCATACACCAGAATACACAAGTGTTAAACTGAAAGTAATAGTGTCAATTGTACTGGAATGGTATTTTTTTTTAAATGGCAACTTAATTTTATGTACCATCCATTGTATATTTTCATTTCTGGATCTTTTTAGTTAATGAGTGTAGCTTCCATATAATTTATTTCTTTAAAATCTTTGGTTTTTTGTAAGACTAAAATTTTAAATGGGTTCTGATTTTCTGTGTCTGGAGTTCCGTGTTTGTATAGGAAGTGTTCTGCTGGGGCGATTTTGTGTTGGTCATACATATATAATGCACTGATGTGTTCTGAAATGCGTGTGTGAATAGGTCTTCCGGTTTCTCCTATATATGTGTATACACATATATTACATATGATTTGATAGAACATATGATTTGAACATTTTAACCAACAGGCAATGTCATGCCCAAGAACATGCCCAAGTTTAAAACAACCCAAAGATTTCTTACTAAAATGGCATTATTCTATAAACTTATCAAATGCTCTTCTTGCTAAGTCCAAGCAAATTCCATTATAAAAATTACAGAAAACAAAATAATACGATATGGAATGTGAGCATAGGAATATCCTTCTTCCAAATGGAATGTGAACACAGGAATATCTTCCTTCCAAGTAGAATGTGAACACAGGAATACCCTTCTTCCAAATGGAATGTGAACACAGGAATATCTTCCTTCCAAGTAGAATGTGAACACAGGAATACCTTTCTTCCAAATGGAATGTGAACACAGGAATATCTTCCTTCCAAGTAGAATGTAAACACAGGAATATCCTTCTTCCAAGTGGAATGTGAACACAGGAATATCTTTTTCCAAATAATTTCGACATATTCAGTGTAATCCGCACAAATGCTGAATATGAAAACAAGGTCAAAATCTTAAGGATCTTATAACTGATTAAAAACAACACCAGTCAAAATCAGCAAAAAACTTTTATCATGTGCAAATCTTAAGAAAGATGTGATAATGAATACTTGCAGTGACAAACTGTGTGACACATGTATAGGTACAAACAAAAAACAAAACACTTTTTATTAGGGAAATATCTTTAAAGTTAATGTCAACATGAATTATAAATATGAAAATATTGTATATTGAAGAACATTTTCCAATTGCCGCGTAAACTACATCGGTCAAATCAGAAAAAAACTGTTAGATAAACCTCGAATTTATCGACAACAAATTGGGAATCCATCAATACGCAATATTACATTGAGTGAAAATGTAAACATGTGTTGAAATGAACAACTTGTAATTTTTTTATTTTCACATAATATTTTCATACAGTGAAGCTGTTTGATTAGTTGTTGTTAAGAATAAACTATCTGTACTCTGCCCACCACGAATATCGAAACCTGATTTTTGAAGTCGTAAGCCTCCAGACTTAGTTATCGCTGAGCCACGGGGGGGGGGGGGCTACAGTGAAGTAAAAAAAGGAAAGCAAAAGCAACATATTTCAGGAAATTATTTCATCCAATACTGAATTATTAAACAATGTATAGTTCGCATATGTTTTGGTCTCTTTTAATTTGTGTCTTTTATTTTTATTATCTTATTTTTTGATTTGTAATTCCATCAGTGACGTCATATTTAAAACTATTGCACGTTAACCATAATATTCGTCTTTTCCTTCACTCATAAGTTCTTAGTATTATTAACGTCTAAAAGAGTCCACTTTGGACGAAAATGCTCACAAGGATAAAAACATTTATTTCGTTATTTTGAAATCATTTATTCTTTGATATATATATATGGGTATTATGTCTTTGGCTTTTGAAAAGTGTTTTCACTATTGCTGTGTAACCAGACGTCAAATGTCTTTAAATGGAAGAAAATGCGTAGATTACCATGTTAGCTATGTGGTAGCCAAAAAAAATCGGATTATTAAGAACTGTTAGTTAGTTTACCCTTTAGTTCAATTGGTCTTGGGTTTGTCTCCGACACGAGAAAATAAAACAAATGCCTCAGAAAAACTATTTCTTAACTAGTGGTCGTCTCACGATGTTGAGTACACTTTCTCTGACGGAGGGAATTTGAGATTTAATACCTGAGGTGTTCGGATATTAAGCAATTTCCCTTCGCATCGCTCATGATATAAGGTTATTACAACACGAGAAAAAAAGATCATATATGTGTCAGTATATACAAATACGATTACTTTCAATCTGGATTGAGGAAATTTTTTACAATGTCTGGTCGTGTACAGGAGGAAAGGTATGACTGGTGCTTACAGTAGTGATGATAGTATATCCTATTCAGCAACTGTAAACAATAAATTATACGCCAAAAAATTGGATGAGGGACGGAAATACAACGAGAAAATAACTAATTTCTCTGTGGACGGGCACCGAAAAATCTATCAGCTCAGTGGCAAAGCTGGAACCTGAAATTAAAGCTGAAACAAAGTTGCAATAGAGTGGAGAAACATTGGAACTTTAAGCCCATAAAAAAAGTAAAATCAATACAATAATAAAGGAAACCTAGAACTGTTAACACACCAGAGGGTTGTGTGCTATCCGTTAAGTAAGGGGAAGCGTATTTTTGGCATGAGGAGGGGTGTTTGAGAGGGGATTTCTGTTTTGTTATTTTCCACAGAATTTAGAAAATAATTTGAACAATATGTTGTTTTTTTTTGTTTTTGTTTTTATCGTTGGGATATTCGTAGCTTAGTCCAAGTATCATAAAGGAGAGCAAGTATAGCAGGTGAAGGACTATACGTAGCACGTTGATTTGAAGTATTTGTAATGTATGAATATTATTGTCACACATGTTACAAGTTATCGTAGAGCAAGTATAGCAGGTGAAGGGTTATACGTAGCACGTTGATTTAAAGTATTTGTAATGTATGAATATTATTGTCACACATGTTACAAGTTATCGTAGAGCAAGTATAGCAGGTGAAGGGCTATACGTAGCACGTTGATTTAAAGTATTTGTAATTTATGAATATTATCGTCACACATGTTATAAGTTATCGTAGAGCAAGTATAGCAGGTGAAGGGCTATACGTAGCACGTTGATTTAAAGTATTTGTAATTTATGAATATTATCGTCACACATGTTATAGGTTATCGTAGAGCAAGTATAGCAGGTGAAGGGCTATACGTACCACGTGGATTCAAAGTATTTTGTAATTTATGAATATTATCATCACACATGTTATAAGTTATCGTAGAGCAAGTATAGCAGGTGAAGGGCTATACGTACCACGTTGATTTAAAGTACTTGTAATGTATGAATATTATCGTCACACATGTTATAGGTTATCGTAGAGCAAGTATAGCAGGTGAAGGGCTATACGTACC
>NW_013667421.1:178628-179986 GCF_000517525.1 Limulus polyphemus
TAGTAGATGCAATAACCATGAGGGAGAGGTAAATAATATATGAGAAGGATAAGACCGTTAGATAACTTTTTAATAAGATAATATTTTTATCAGGAGTTTAACTATACAGTTAAGTAAGGTAATGGGTTTTATTTGGTACGGTTTACTGTTACAATAGCTGATTTCCATTAGTAGATGTAATAACCATGAGGGAGAGGTAAATAATATATGAGAAGGATAAGACCGTTAGATAACTTTTTAATAAGATAATATTTTTATCAGGAGTTTAACTATACAGTTAAGTAAGGTAATGGGTTTTATTTGGTACGGTTTACTGTTACAATAGCTGATTTCCATTAGTAGATGTAATAACCATGAGGGAGAGGTAAATAATATATGAGAAGGATAAGACCGTTAGATAACTTTTTAAGGACGGTGTTGCTGATTTGGCCTACATCGAGGGCTGGGTTTTTTTAAACGCTTAATATGTATTTTTCATTTCTGAAATAGTAATGGGCACGTGTATTTTGTCGTGAGAGAGGGATTAGAAATTTGGTCGGAGATTGTTACGGGATATTTTGTGGCATAGTCTGAGTAATTGTTGGTTAGATGATTATTAACTAAATTATAATTACTTTTATCAAAGGTTAGATATGATGAAGGAACCTTTGAAAGGATCAGTAAAAAAGATCAGCCCTTTCACTGTAACAGAGTTAATATATGAGATGTTATCCTTTTCGTTATTACTTCTACAAGCAGATGTAAATGTACTCCAGAACAGGGAGAGGTCGGGGTTTGTTTTAATAAGGTAATTGTAGAATTTATTTTTCTAGATTAACACTAGAAAAGCTTCAACATTAACGTTTGTTCGTTTGTTCTATCTCAAAACCACACAATGGGCTATTCGCGCTCTGTCTACCGTAGGGAATCGAACTCCGGTTTTAGCGTTGTTAGCACATACATGACCTTACTGCTGACCTACCGGGGCCGCAAGTTAGCGACTGCTATTCTTGAATGAGTTTCTAGATTTATTTTTATTGTTGTTAATTAGCATTTTATTTGTGGGATAGGGTGTGTTTATAACTTGGCTGGTGTAGCCGGCGTCTCGCGAAATAACGCATGTGTATTTCAAGGGCTAGTTTCCAGGCGTTTATGTTATGTTTAATGATTCTAGAAGGTACTACAATTTCTATTATTTCAGACATTATATGTTATATTTCGGAGGAGTAATTATTTAAGTGTAAAGGTGAGTACACGGATGATTGTATGCGAGTCGAGTGCCTTAATCACCTGGCCATGAGGGTCGCGGGTTCAATCCCTGTCACACCAAACATGCTCGCCCTTTCAGCCGTGAGGGCGTTATAATGTGACGGTCAATC
>NW_013667421.1:180990-194238 GCF_000517525.1 Limulus polyphemus
AAACAAACTTTATTCTGAAATACTTTCCAATCTATTTTAGAGAAAACATAAAATCAGCGGGCTGTAACAGATCAATTAGAGATTCGGTTTAGAGACAAATAAAAAGAAATGGAATATTGTCGCTCCAATATTTTCATGAGCACGGAAGTTTAAGTTGAGATGTGTGTGAAGGCGGGAATTACAGTTGCTACCTCCAAGATATCTTGTGAGCCGTTAGCGTGAGTATGGTTGGAAGAAATATCATTAAGAATTAATATATTATTATTTTTATTAAGGGTAGAAGCGCAACGTCGTTATGTTATGTTCTGCGGTTGAAATATTGGTTAATTAAAATCATCTACAAACATTACACGAAGTTTCAACCGGATCAACGAACTTGTAGGACATCGATAACTCAAGATGAAGCTTTAATGGCGAAGTATTGAACCAGTAAAAAAGTATTCTGAAGATATAGGTCGTTATTTTATCTAAATTAAGAGAAACGTCTCTAATGAGCTCCTCACCTAGTGGGTTAACCTTCTAGTGGGTTCGATACTAAACTCCGATCAAAAGAGGTAAATTACCACAGAACAATTCGGGCTGAACCTCAGGGTTATGAAACCACTAGTTGGAAGTCAGTTTCACTATTACAATCTGTTTTGTTTTTTCGTCTATTTCAAGCAGAATTTGAACCCGAGACCTCTCGCACACCAAGTGAGTTTTCTACCATCTGAGCTAAAAGGCTAACCCGCTCGTTATTACTAGCAAAACTCTCTTTAATAACTCAAACCACAACACCTATATATACAAACACTATCAGTTAGTTATATTATTACTAGCAAAACACTCTTTAATAACTCAAACCACAACACCTATATATACAAACACTATCAGTTAGTTATATTATTACTAGCAAAACACTCTTTAATAACTCAAACCACAACACCTATATATACAAACACTATCAGTTAGTGGCTGTGGTTCATGTTTATACTACGTTATATAATTTTCGGACACCTTGTGTATACATATATATGTTCATGTGTGGAGGGAGTAATATTTTTTCGACACAAGAAATTATATAACCACAGAATTAATATATATATCTATCTATATACTGTATATATATATATATATGATGTTCGATATTACTCTGACTGTTGGGAAGTACTTTTATTAATACTATGTCTACATTTTCCGCTTGTACCTAAGAATCACACACCCTTTAGATGGAAGGAAATGCACAAGCTTATACAATGTGCAGACGTCTGTCACTAGCGAATGTTGTGATATATATAGTCGAAAATTAGCTTATAATTATATAATTCTGATTTAAGGCGCAAATTGATTGTAATATTCATTGTACTATTCCACATAGTGATTCTGAAGCTCTTTCATTCTTCTCCAAATAAGACTAAAGCTGAAGAAAGTTTCTTCCACCAATCACTTGAAGTTATTGTTTTACTGCCCAAAGTGTCTACTCAATTATGTTTCGGTGATTTTAGCCTGTAGAGAAACATCTTTAAATAAATCAATACAAAACTCTTGACGTTTCAGTGATAACATCTGCCACTAAAGATTTAGAAATCTTTTGTTCTGATATGAGAAATGTCGTCTGTATATTGTTGTTGTTTGTTGTTGTTGTATGTGTGTGTGTGTTGTTTTTTTTTCTAACACAATTTATTTAGGATGAAAGCTGACATTACTTCCTTCAGCTCGGTTTCTGGACTTGATTGATGCAATGTTGTTCTTATTGCTAAGAGGCAGCCCAGCTTTTTCTACGACAAAGAAAATAAAAGTACGACTCTCCACTTTCACCGAATAGATGGCAACAGTAAGTACGTAAAACACACGTACAAATTCTCTCTCACTCTGTACATATACATACTTATGAGATTTCCGTGGAACGCTTAGTGACCCAGAATTCTGACCAGAGTAAAATGAAACTTGTATATGAATTGGTCGCAAGATTTTTGTGACTTAACCCAGTCCCTTCTTAATTCAATAATATCATTTCTCTTGCCAACTTCGGCTACAATCAGCTAGACAGATTTTATACTGTTATTTTTCAAGCGTTTTCTGTCCAACGTTCAGATAAATTATGTTTCAAGGAAAGGAAAAGGTGCAGAGGATTAAATGAAAATGATTTCGGTCAACTAATGTAAATGTGTGAATCTTCAACTAGACAAGTATTTGTTAACACTATAAAATAAAAGCTGAGTAAGTTCTATTTAATGAATGTTAATAAATTGCCGAGGGTGCCGTATACTCCACACATAATGATGGTAATATCGCTGCTATTATAAAAAACATTTTCAACCTGTCTGACAAAACGTTATCGTGTACATAGAACTGTGTGTTATTTAAAGACTAGCCTATAGCCCGTCAACAATGACGGAGCAAGTACTACCACCCTCACCCAATAGTATACCCTAACCTCACATTTCATAGCTAACTGAAATAAATAAATTTTGCGAAATCAAGTTTGACCAACAAAGAGGCAGAAACGGGAAGTCGAGGCAGTGAAACGTCGGTAAATTCCTTTGTGAACTAATCAGAATTAAGATCATTCATGAAATGAATTTCTGGCGTATTCGTAGAATAATTATGGGTAAAAAATCAGTTAAATTAACAACTTCTAATATATAGAAAAGCCAGTGCTTTTGTGCTATGTTGCTTAGCAACAAAAGTATAACCTAATATTGCTGTTAGTCTATGTACCGAAAGTTTAAAATGAAATGTATAGACAATAAAAATGGAAAATTATTTGTTGATTTCTTAGTTTAGAGTCTCTGTTGATTAAAGAGGTTTGTGTGTGTTTTTTTATTAAAAACCTTGGTGATATAATAGCTTAATTTAGAATCGATTTAAGTTTGTGCGTGTGTGTGTTTTTCTTATTAGCAAAGCCACATCGGGCTATCTACCGTGTCCACCGAGGGGAATCGAACCCCTGACGTTAGCGTTGTAAATCCGTAGACTTAGCGCTGTCTCACCAGGGGACACGATTTAAGTTTAAAATTAAATCGATATTTTTACTTTCATGATAAATTTTATGCATTTGGCTCTAGGCTAGGTGATCCAACACTACATTTTTTTCTTTACACCTATTATACCAACACTCACTACAATTATAAGGTTTCACGGCACACACACCTTATGACTCATCCTATTTCGAGAAATCAAACGTGACGTGACACACACTGGCTTTTATAAAGGTTAGATATTAACGTCATACCGAACCACAAAACGAAAGATCAATTAGAGTGAAAAGCTCATAGATAAATTACATTTAATGTAATGAGGGTGCACCAAATATGATGTCCACTTGTGCAATTATCAGGAAGGTATTATTAAACATTTATGTTTCATATTATTCAACAATGTAGCATGGTACATTTTAACCATCATAATATTATACCATGACTGAGTTACAACTAAGATATTGAAACACATATTTTCTGTCAAATTATTGGTGTTATTTGTTGAATGATACATAGTACGTCCCTTGTGTTCAACCATAGAATGTCTTCATTAGTCGGTTGCTTTCACTTATTCATTTGCCGCTTGTGCTGTTTCTTCTTTTTTTTTCAATGAATTTATAATCAGGGTCTATTATATTTCAGTATAACTTTGAGAATTAACAAGTCACTAAAACTCTCGTAGTAAATTACAGTTACTTATTTCTGTGAGATGCCGTGAGCTTAAGCTTCCCTCTGACACTGATTAGAAGGCTGGAGGTCCGCTTGTCTTTGATCACATATTCATTATTAACGAGCTTCAAATAACACGGTATACGTTATTATAGGTCACTTGTTATATACTCCCTGTTAAATTATACCTAATCACGATCATTAGAATTCAAAATGTATATTTGAATTCGGAACATTTTGGAAAGTTCACTCTTTCTTAACATATTTTCTTTGCCCTTTTCATAGTTTTTAATTTTGTAATTCAACATCTTTCAGATTTTCCTGATGAAACGATATGCTCATAAACATATGGTACATTGTCAGTGAATCTTCAGGTTAAACCTTTTCGTAAATAGTTCTTATGTATTTTCACTAAAGCCCCCCAGTAGCACAGCGGTATGTCTGTGGACTTACAACGCTAGAGTCCGGGTTTCGATACCCGTGGTGGGCAGAGCACAGATAGCCCATTGTGTAGCTTTGTGCTTAATTTCAAACAAACAAATAAATTTTCCCTAAAATAAAAATCGTCATTAACTAAATTATCTATGATTGATTTTTAGGTGAAAATATTTCAGGAAATAAGAAACTCCATGTAGATTCTTATATTCACGATATTGTTTGAATTAAAAACAAAATTAAAATAAACAGTTTAAGTGTTTTTTTCTAAAGCAGAAGATCCACTGTTACTGTTATTATTTTCCTATAACATGTAATTTGTAAAACCACACACACATATACAATTATTAAGAATCAATAGCCTGGTATGACCTGGAGGTTATGGCTCTCGAATCGCAACCTGCGGTTAGTGAGTTCGAATCCAATCATTCGTGCCATATCAGCTGTGGGGGTGTTATAATGTGACGGTCAGTCCCACTATTTGTTCGTAAAGATTAGTTCAAGGATTGGGTATTTTGACTAGCTGTCTTCCCTCTAATAGGCCCGGCATGGCCAAGTGGTTAGGGCACTCGACTCGTAATCTGTGGGTCGCGGGTTCGAATCCCCGTCCCACTAAACATGCTCGCCCTTTCATTATAATGTGGGTGCATTATAATGTGTATTGTTATAATGTGACGGTCAATCCCACTATTCGTAGGTAAAAGAGTAGCCCAAGAGTTGGCGGTGGGTTGTGATGACTAGCTGCCTTTCTTCTAGTCTTACACTGCTAATTAGGGACGGCTAGCGCAGATAACCCTCGAGTAGCTTTGCGCGAAATTCAAAACCAAATCCCTCTAGTCTATCATCTCAAAATTAGGGACGATTAATCCAAGGAACGCACAAAAAACTTAATCACAATAACCAGAAGATCGATGGATTTTGTCAGTAGACATGGCACAAATGGAGATAAAGCTGAATCATAGGCCGTGGTGGAAGAGATAAACGTTAAAAGTGTATAGTTGAACTGTGTTTAGGGCATACTCGGCTGTCTATAATTCATCGTTGTTTTAAGTAATAAAAAAGTGAAATACCTTGAAATATCTATTTTGTCACCATAAACAAATTCAAAGTGTTTACTTTAGAAAAAGGTTGTTCTAAAACAAAAAACCGAACTTGTGCTTTGATCAGTCACATTCGCTCCCGTCCGCCATTGTGTTTATGCATAGAGGCACATAATGCTCTTTGACGGCAGCACGCCATAATTGTTGATATACAAAGGAGACCGTTTTACCGAAGAGAACCCTTTTACGTCACTCTATGTTATATACACTATTTATGCATATATAAACACACTCCCACACACTACAGTGAGTAGACAACTATTTGACGTGAAGCAGGAAGTTTGTGAACTTTTGACTTTATTATATTTTTATCTAGTACCAGAAGATATTCCCAGCTTCACTGCAAAGGTTTTTTTGGATCAGAATATTTTCTTTCTTAACCTTAGCTCTCCTTTTGAGGATGAAGGCATTACCCTGGATTGATGTAAGCTATGGGCGAGGAGATGGTTACTGTGCAAGGAATTTTACTTCCTTGAAAACATTAAAGGTTTACTTCTTTGAAAAGCATGTCTTTTGGTACTACACTGTTTAACAGTCTCACTACATGAACATTCTTCCTCGGAAAGGGTTGTGCACAATATTATAGCCATGATTAGTAGCCTATAGGGTCACCTAATTATCATTTAGTTACTGTTTGTTTTATTGATTCTTAATAACTAACTAGTTTAATCCTAAATTTTGGTTGCTAATTTGCTACTGTCTTCAGCAAAGTCTTGAAAAGGACCATTTTTGTAGTGAAAGTGATTGGGATTCAAGCCTGATTCTTCTTACTCGTCTGGAATCTCTCCATTAGGACTTTAATCAATTAACCTTTTGAGATTTTTCAAGAGGCGGTATCCAGGTTTTTCTGATTTATGTACTAGGTTGGTTATGTGGGCTATAAGCTAGATGAATGTAAAAGGGCTCTTTTACCTTTATTTTTCTTATGTGTGGTTCATATCCTATTCACCTATTGTATTAATATCATTCCAATTTATTGTATATTTTTCTTCTTTTGCATGTTGAACTGTTATAGAGTATTGTTGTTAGTCTTTTTGTTTTTCCAGTGTATTGGAGTTCCCATTCCAAAAAGGTGCTCTGAACGGTATTTTTACTCTCCACTGGATCTTTCAGTTATTTGGTGTGTAGTAACCACGTCTTAATCTCTTGTAGCACTTGAGTATTGTTTACACATCCCATGTTTGTTCTTTTTCAGAGATTTTAGACATAGGGGAATATGGTTGTATGTCTGTAATTTGTTCCTATTTATTCTTGGTATTCTGAGCATACGTTGTCAATGAGGGTTGTAGTGGTGTGTTTTTTCTTCCTTCTTCTGTTCATCGTCTGTATTGCAAATCTTGTTATTTATTGAAACTAGCCAGTATGTGAATGTACCGTCGACACTCCTGAGCCAATCCTTGAAACTTAGAGCATCTGTTCTGAAGGTATTATCTTAGAAACGTTACATGTAGAGGTTACTGAATGCTGGTGATAGGAGTGAGCCTATAGCTAGGTTTATTGAGTTGGTAGTATTTATTTTCGTGTTTGAAATATGTTGGGTTGGTACAAAAGGTTTTGAGTTGTATTATCGTGGATATTGTCAGTTGGGTATGTTCCTTGAAAGTTCTATAACTTGAAACTGTTGGAAGAGACTATGTAGTATGTAAAGATTGGTACGTTAGTGAATCAGTTGGATACGTATAAGCTGATCATTATGTCTTGTGATGTTACTGTGGTTTCTTTTATGATCTGGATAAAGTAGTTTGTTTGTTTGTTGTTAAGCACAAAATTATACAATGACCTACTGGTACTGTGCTCACTAAGGGTATCGAAACCCGATTTTTAACGTTATAAGCCTTCAGACTTACCACTGAACCATTGGGGGTCTATAAAGTAGACTAATGTCGTAACATGTAAAGATGGTTTACCTGTTAGTGGTTATATTATGTCTACAAGACATGTAACTGAGGTGTAGCATGGTGAATACAGTAGCAGGTTAGATGCTTCACCTGTTAGTGGTTACATTATGTCCACAAGATATCTAACTGAGAGGTAGCATAGTGAAGACAGTAGCAGATTAGCAGCCGAAACATATCTATGAAACTATTTAGTAATTAATAAAAATTAACTAATTAGTAATTAGACTTACATTATCTATAGTCTACTAACTATGATAACGATTGACATTTGATCGCCACAACTTAGCCAGAAACACTTTATTCCTGTCACGAATTTAATCGAGGCGGAATTACACAGTCGAATAACCAGGAATTTACTGCGATCCAAATATGTAAGATGTAAACATGTCGCCTACGACACGAGAGCTCAAACAAGTCCCATCAAAACTCTGCATTACTGTTTAAAAAACGGTCTCATACAGTGCGGTTATTAAACATCATTGAAAATATGTTATTGGTAAAATATCTGCTTCTGGAAGTGCTGAGACTTTTCCAACACTTATATGCATGTTCACTTGAAGCACTTCTGATAACATAGTTGTCAATCCACTCATTTACTCTGAATAATTATCTTAATAGATGGTTGAAATATTAATTATTCTGGAATTTAAAACAATTACAATTATAAACACGTAAAATCGCTCTGTGTAGAAACTTCTAGATCATGCTATAAAGACTATTAGGATTGTGGGATACACAGCTGGAAATACCTCAAGATAAGTTCTATGCAATAATTCAATGTAGGTGCATATTAAAATGCTACTTTTGAATTGTGAAGCAGTACTTAATATTTAATATTAACAGCCTTTATATTATTTGTTCGTTTGTTGCTAGGCGCGAAGTTACAAAATGAGCTATCTATGTTATGTATACCGGGAGTATCGAAGCCCAATTTTTAGAACTGTAAAACCTCAGATTTACCGCTGAGCTACCGGAGAATGGGCAGTCTATAGAAGTTTAGCGTGTGTGTGTTTGTTAACAAATTTAATACTTTCATAAACTGCGTAAGATGTAATTGTATTTAAACAAGAGGGAATCCTGAATAGCCTCGGCACTTGAAATTATTTTAGGCAAGGTTAAAGTAAATTAATCTGTGAGACCTTTTTTTCCCTTTTATTAGCTATATTGTGTGCGCCAGCAATACCAAGCGTGGGGCGCACGTATACTTGAATATTATTACTGAACAGGATCTCTACCAGCCTACCCTCAAACTGAAATTATTTTAGGCAGGATTAGAGCAAATTAATCTATGATACCTTGGATGTGGTCAAATACATCAATAGAAAGGGTTTGACCTCCTGAGTCCAAAACCGTAATTAAATCTCAAATCGGTCAAGAGATGATGGAACTACGAGCTTAAAGTTTGTACTTCAAAAAAAAGTTATACCGATATACCGCGGCTAAAAATTATACATTGTGTTAAAAGAAATGATATACTTAAATCAACAAGTAATTCTGTGTGTGTGAAGACTAAAACACTTTTCACACTTCACACGCAGACACGATATTGATATTTAAAAACTTGTGTCCAAAGAAATTTGCTTAGAACGCTGTTGAAACTGGAAAAGCTTAATTAACATATCCTAAAATTTGAATGACTTATTAATATCTGAGGCACTTGAAGGCTAAACTACAAAGAAAAACATATAGAGTCAGATTTGTGCGAATAATCTAAGGTTATTTCGCGTATGTGTGGAAAAAAAGGGACGAATTATGCTTAATAATATGTATGTTGAATGACGTACGTATCACATTAAAGACGTTATAAATAAATATTGAAATTATTTTGATTTCCTTCAATATGAACACTGCACTCCTATAACACCACATTTAAGAAGTAAGAGTAATTCCAGTGTGTGTGTGTGTGTTTTTGTTTTTGTTTTTTTCAGCCATCCACACATAAAGACAAATTCATATGGTGACCAGCATATTATGTTTGTACTCATTATTAGTCATGTTTTTGGTAGTAAATAAAACTGCGGTGCGCATGATATTAATGATTTTGCTTTATCTAAGGTAACAAACTAATTTTAAATTGAAAAATTGAGTCTGTTTGATAATTTTTGAAATCATCATTCTAAAAAATTGACGAAACATTATTTTGAATCAAATTCATTGTCTTAATGGTTGAATATTGTAAACATGGGAATCTTCACTAGTGATTAGTTTTTTTCCCTTCCTCTGAAAAGATTTTTATATGTTTTAACTGAAGTCACATTTTTAATGTTGTTTTGTTTGCTCTCCCACTTTATTCGCTTTCATTACACAAGAATGTGTAAACAGTGTGATTTTCGAGAAAGTTCGAACACTTGTCACTTAGTAAAAAAGCATTATGAAATATATGCTTACAATATGTAATAAATATTCGATTTCCTGATCAGTAAAGTCACATCAATGTCTGAAAATGCTAGTTCATATGTTACTGTAAAAGGATTTATATGAAGCGAAATAAATGCCTTAGGTTTCACCGTATATACTTAGTCCCTAAAATTCTAAGATATGAGATACAATTTTGAATTATAGCAAGAAATGTTTCAGTGATACCACAGGTAAAATACTTGTCTCGGTATATATTTTCATGCAAAATAAAATACTAATTAGTCATTGGCTAAAAGGTATGGAACATTTCAACAGAGTGGTTAAAATTTATTTATTAAACAAATTTTAGAAAAGAAAATTCCAAATTGTTAGTTGATAAGGTTTTATTAAAACTGAACTTTCCAACAAGACGGAGCTCACTCTGAACAAATGTTAATCTATCATGTATTTGCTTTTTTGTTAAAAACTCAATTATCTTAAATGTTAAATTATTTAAAAAGCAGAAAATGCTACTGTTGTCGAATATTAAATGATTGGAATATGGGGAATAGATTTTAAGTTTACTGTAAAGGACGAAAACATCCATTCTTTTAATGTACATAGATATTTTTTATGATCTAATATGAAAATACAAACTGATCAACAAAATTTTATAACACTCCAAAAGTAAATACCTCAGAAAAATTAAACAATTAGTAATAATCTTTATGATAGATAATTTTTTGTATCATTTATTGTATCACTGACATTTAACCCTCAATTTCTCAACTTTTTTATGCCATTAACTACGGGTAAAATCAACATACTACATTGTATTAAGTAACTTTATGTTTCTGGTTGTTAGAATACCATGTAACTTATTTATCAAAAATATACTGTGTGAAATTTGGTTGTTAAAATGCCATGTAAAATATTTACAAAAATAACCCTTTGAAATTTGGTTGTTAGAATACCATTTAAAATATTTACCAACAATAACCTGAACGAAATTTGGTTGTTAGAATACCATGTAAAATATTTACCAGAAATAACTTGTGTGAAATTATTCAATTCCTGCATAAAACATACAGGAACCCAAACAGTAAGTAGTGAGATAAATCAAAACATTAATGATATTCTTCTGAAATTATATCATGAGTTCACAAACAATTTGGGGAATAAATAGTTTAGGAAAATGTAATTAAGAAGCCAATGTTCCAGGAATACGCTTGCCTTTGTTATTAAGTAGTCTCATATTTCCATGTCCAGGAATACGCTTGCCTTTGTTATTAAGTAGTCTCATATTTTATTCTTTTAGAGTAAAGTCACCTTAAGCTATCTGCTGTGTCCACTGCGGTGAATCGAACCCAGGAATTTTAGTATTGTAAGTTCTTAAACTTACCGCTGTCCCACCGGGAGACATTTTGTTCTGTACTTATAAAACTCATTTCTTTGCAATTCCAATAGGCTGGTGTATAAAGAATAACTGTTTTGTTTTATACGAAATGTCTTAACATTATGGTAAAGTCTGTTTACAAGTGTGGAATAAAGCACAAAAATAATGATGAATGGATATCAAGTACTAAACAAATAACATTCGTTTTTAATTTAATTCGAGAGAATATGATTATAGTTTAAAATAGCAAAAATTTAAAAGGCGAATTACACCTTCACTTGCTAACAACTAACAATCAGAATTGTTCGACATTTAAATAATTTACTATTTAAAACGTATTATGTTTTCTATATTAGGGTTTCTGAAGGATTATAACGTATTTTGTTTTCTATATTAGGGTTTATGAAGGATTGCAACGTATTATGTTTTCGATATCAGGGTTTCTGAAGGATTGAAACGTATTATGTTTTTGATATTAGTGTTTCTGAAGGATTGCAACGTATTATGTTTTCGATATTAGTGTTTCTGAAGGATTGCAACGTATTATGTTTTCGATATTAGTGTTTCTGAAGGATTGCAACGTATTACGTTTTCGATATTATTCAAGGGAAAACAAGAAACAAAGTCCTAAGACAGAAAATTTCGAAAGTGTTAAGAATTTTATCAAGTTATAGATATGTCTATTGAAAATAGTAAGGAAAATGGAAGCTATAAAGATGGGAGCTTTATTGGAAAGAAAGTAAGGTTTGCGAGTGGATGCTTGTATATGGTGCTTGTACATGAAATAAGAAATTATAATAATATAATATAAGGAGTTTATCTAATGAAAGATTCATCAAATATGGATGATTTTTTCCATTTCCACCTTACATATACTGCTACTTTTCGTTTCTTTTTGCATGAAAGAGTAATAGAATAATGAAGTATAGACATTTTACATCAGATAAAAGTTTAACTAACTGCTCTTTTTAGTATATTAATTCTATGGATTAGTTTTATCCGAAGCTTAATTTTCGTATCTAAGAAACTGAAAAAATATAATAAATTAGATATAATGGAGTTGATATATGATATTTTATACGAAACATATTGATCGAAGAAAAATTAGTTGAATTGGAGAAGAATGTGGAATGGTGACATTTATTTTTCTCGTGCTTAAAGTAAAAATAAAAGATACGTGAAAACGGTTATGAGCGGTCTTGATGTTCCTTTCAAAAGAGTAACTTCATATACATAATATATAAAAATGATATATTCAAGAAAGAAAATGCGTAGTAGTTAATACATTTATTTCAAATGATGATAAAAGCAGTGGTGATATTAAGTAATATATGGAACAATGTTTCGAAAAGAATTCCACGTTATGCATTAAAATGCTATGCATGTATAAACTTTGATGTTATAATTGTTTTTCTATACTTTTATATATATAATATAAAAGGCTAAGACAACAATACAACAACATAAAATTGCGGCACTAACTTACATAAAGACCACCACGAGTTTTGCTTGTACAGGTTTGGCTTGAGGTTTGCATTCCCCTCAAGCAAATATTTTAGTTTTTGAATTAAATTCTGTGCATTTCTCTTTGTGAAAGTTTATGTAAGATTAAATAAGAAGCTGCAACTATCTCTCTCTACAATCACATTTCTGAATTAGAAAAAAATCGAGAATTTAAGAAAGATCTTGATATAAGATAATATTACGCTGAAGACCTGATAATGCATTTACGTGTGTATACAGTACATGCGTGTTACATGGGCTTTTATATAGGGTTTTTATGGATTGGGACCCTACACGACATACATACTAAAGGTGTTTATTGTACAGATTATCCTTGTTTATTATGAAAGTTATACATGACATGGCCTAATGATTAGTGTGCAAGATTATGAATCAGATGGTTTGAGGTTCGCGTCTCGTTAACGTGACAATACACTCAATCTGTTTGTTACCCTAGGTTTTATGAGGAAGATAACTGAAAACCATTACTCCCCTAGAGAGGCAAGATGGCATTATAAGTCATTGAGTGGCGGTTTAAAAAAACAACTATGAAAGGACAAAAAGTAATATGATTTTTTGATAGATTGTTTAGGCAGGTTATTCATGATAAGTACACTGGAAAGGACGGCAAATGCCCGTTGTAGAACAAAAATAGTGTAGAGGACGACGTAAATCTTGATGGAGTCCTCATATGTACATAATAAATTAGTATGACATTCTGTTTGAATATATATACACACATATAGTGTTTTGTTACATATCTATACATATATATTATATTTACATCCAATATTTCTCCTTTACAATGAATTTGTTTGTTTGGAAACTTCGTCATCTACACTTGTGTTTTTTCTACAACGGGCAGTTGCCGTCCCATCAAGTGTGCTCAACATGATTTTATTTATGTTTTTGTTTTGTTTGTAACTAAGCACAAAGCTACACAATGGACT